>NC_139688.1:42387725-42665272 GCF_964106915.1 Podarcis gaigeae
AGAGACCAGAGGTCTGGTAAAGTAAATGTACAGTAATTGTACTTTTAGTCTTTCTTTCAATTTCTGGAACGTTGTGCGCTATAATGTCCTTGTGTAGGATCTTAAGTACCTTCAAACTTCTCGTCTTTTGGTTTAGTTATGTAAATTTTTCGCTTCGCTCCTATGAGTGATAATATGCATGCTGTTTTGCATACGAGTCAGGCAGCTCCATTTCCCAGGCTGTGAGGTGAAACCTACTTGAGTCTGAGCTCCACTAATTGAATTCCTCCTCTTATTTCCAGTCCGTCCATCACTCATATATCAGGCCTTGGGAGAAGTCCTCCGCACACTTTTCTGGTCACATAAGCAACAGGGTTCAACATTAAAAGATAGAGGATTTAATTTTAACACTGTAAGGAAATCCAGCACTTTGGCTTAAGAATACACCTTTAGGCACCAGGCGAAAACGTTCCTCTTTGCCTTTGGCTGATTGGCATACAATGCCCTTTGAAATATATTGGGGGAAGGGAGAGTGTTATTTGTTTGTTGTTATTATTTTTATTATGCGTTTTGTGTTTTTTATATTGCTGTTTTATATTGTGATCCACCCTGAGATCTATGGAAAAAGGGCAGCATACAGTGGTACCTCAGGTTACATACGCTTCAGGTTACATACACTTCAGGTTACAGACTCCGCTAACCCAGAAATAGTGCCTCAGGTTAAGAACTTTGCTTCAGGATGAGAACAGAAATCGTGCTCTGGCGGCACGGCAGCAGCAGGAGGCCCCATCAGCTAAAGTGGTGCTTCAGGTTAAGAACAGTTTCAGGTTAAGTATGGACTTCCGGAACGAATTAAGTACTTAACCTGAGGTACCACTGTACAAATTTAATAAGTAATGGGCTGTGCCACTAACCTGACTTTTGTCTGATGGAATCCCTGAAACATACAGGGATGGATAGAGAAGGGGAGGGGGGGAATCGGTGAGGTGCAGGAGCGTCAGATTGGCTCTTCTGGCATGTTTATGCCACGCCACGTTTGCCACCACCATGCCCTTCCCTCTCTGAATCCCAGAACGTTGCAGCAACTCAACTGGACAAATGTTGGGTGAATGGGGCTATCCACCATTAAATAATAATAATAAATAATAATAAATTTTATTTATACCTCGCCCTCCCCGGCCAGAGCCGGGCTCAGGGAGGCTAACACCAGTAAAAATTACAGTAAAAACATAATAGGAAAAACCCCACCAATTACAGGTTAAAATGCAATTTAAGATGCAGCCTCATTTTAAAAGTAGCCCTTAGATCAAAACCATAAGGGGAGGGAAACATAAGGGTCAGACTGAGTCCAAACCAAAGGCCAGGCGGAACAGTTCTGTCTTGCAGGCCCTGCGGAAAGATGTCAAGTCCCGCAGGGTCCTAGTCTCTTGTGACAGAGCGTTCCACCAAGTCGGGGCCAGTACTGAAAAAGCCCTGGCCCTAGTTGAGACCAATCTAACCACCTTGTGACTTGGGACCTCCAAAATGTTGTCATTTGTGGACCTTAAGGTCCTCTGCGGGGTATATCAGGAGAGAAGGTCCCGTAGGTACGTGGGTCCTAGGCTGCACTGCTGCCCTTATTCCTTAACTATGCATTCATCAGAGGTTTTTGATACTGACCGTCAGGGGCTGGACTGAGGAGGAATGGTGGAGGCTGCCTCCCTTTCTGCTGGACGTTCCTGAGAACAGGAGGACAGTATAGCTCAGGCATCCCTAAACTCAGCCCTCCAGCTGTTTTGGGACTACAACTCCCATCACCCCTAGCTAACAGGACCAGTGATCAGGGATGATGGGAACTGTAGTCCCAAAACATCTGGAGGGCCAAGTTTGGGGGTGCCTGGTGTAGATGTAGAACAGTGGTTTGCAGAAGGTCATAGTTCAGAGGCTGCAGAGGGGAGCAACACCATTTTCTAGGGTAGACTGCATTCCTTCGTCTCTCTCTGTGGATATTGAATAAATTATGTGGTAAGAACTTTTATTGTTTATCTGCTTCTTGGCTGCTACAGTGATCGGATTCCCCAAAGCCTGACACTGTCTGAATGTGAATTTACATTGGTTTCCCTACAGTCTTGCACGCTACAAATGTTTTGCACTACAACTCCCATAATCTCTGAGTACAGTGGTACCTCAGGTTACAGACGCTTCCAGTTACAGATGCTTCAGGTTACAGACTCCTCTAACCCAGAAATAGTACCTCGGGTTAAGAACTTTGCTTCAGGATGAGAACAGAAATTGCGCAGCAGCGGCGCGGCGGCAGTGGGAGGCCCCATTAGCTAAAGTGGTGCTTCAGGTTAAGAACGGACCTCCAGGACGGATTAAGTTCTTAACCTGAGGTACCACTGTATTGGTCACACTAGTGGGGACTGATGGGAGTTGTGGTCCGAAACACATGAAGGACTCTTAAGTTGGGGAAAGCTTATTTATAGAAATAAATAAATCCCTTGTGAGTTTGATTCCCTTATCTATGTTCGACTTGGGTGGAAATAGCTCCTATCACTGTTTGGAATAATACGTTTTCTCAGGAGGTTTTACTACAAGTTGTTCTGAGAGAATCATAGAATCATAGAATCATAGAGTTGGAAGAGACCACAAGGGCCATCGAGTCCAACCCCCTGCCAAGCAGGAAACACCATCAGAGCACTCCTGACATATGGTTGTCAAGCCTCTGCTTAAAGACCTCCAAAGAAGGAGACTCCACCACACTCCTTGGCAGCAAATTCCACTGTCAAACAGCTCTTACTGTCAGGAAGTTCTTCCTAATGTTTAGGTGGAATCTTCTTTCTTGTAGTTTGGATCCATTGCTCCGTGTCCGCTTCTCTGGAGCAGCAGAAAATAACCTTTCTCCCTCCTCTATGTGACATCCTTTTATATATTTGAACATGGCTATCATATCACCCCTTAACCTCCTTTCTCCAGGCTAAACATGCCCAGCTCCCTTAGCCGTTCCTCATAAGGCATCGTTTCCAGGCCTTTGACCATTTTGGTTGCCCTCCTCTGGACACGTTCCAGTTTGTCAGTGTCCTTCTTGAACTGTGGTGCCCAGAACTGGACACAGTACTCCAGGTGAGGTCTGACCAGAGCAGAATACAGTGGCACTATTACTTCCCTTGATCTAGATGCTATACTCCTATTGATGCAGCCCAGAATTGCATTGGCTTTTTTAGCTGCCGCGTCTGCCGCGTCACACTGTTGGTGTAGTGTGGTGTAGTGGTTAAGAGCGGTAGTCTCTACAGGCAGTGTGGTGTAGTGGTTAAGAGCGGTAGTCTCGTAATCTGGGGAACCGGGTTCGCTTCCCCGTTCCTCCACATGCAGCTGCTGGGTGACCTTGGGCTAGTCACACTTCTCTGAAGTCTCTCAGCCCCACTCACCTCACAGAGTGTTTGTTGTGGGGGAGGAAGGGGAAGGAGATTGTTAGCCGCTTTGAGACTCCTTAAAGGGAGTGAAAGGCGGGATATCAAATCCAAACTCTTTTTCTTCTTCTTCTTCTTCTTCTTCTTCTTCTTCTTCTTCTTCTTCTTCTTCTTCTTCCTGGGAATTTCTCAAATAGTACCTCATATATTCTACAAATTAAACATAACATTTTTTTTATTTGAGGCAGTCCTTATTTTATGCCCACTCTTTCCGCCCACACTTGCCCAACATTTTCATGCAAATATGGGTCAGGCTGGGGACTGAATTCTGCTCCAGAAGGTTTTACTACTCAGTAGAGTAATTAATCTACCCGAACTAGTAAAATTCATCAGTTTTGCTTACATGGTTAATAAGAGTAAATCTTCTGTGAGTTTAGCTCTGCTATTTTGTCAGCTTTAAAATGGCAAATGTGATCCGAATACAAACATCATGAAAAAATATTTTAATGGGCTGTGGAGAAAAGTACACATTGCCAGCCTGATTCATAGAGGGTTGTAATTACCTTGATTTGCATGTGGATATTATGCACAGTATAGGAATCAGTATCAACAAGACTTTGCCCCATCTCCAAAGCATGCATGTGCAACAGGCAGGCAGGCTGTGGCTCCATATGCAATTTCAACATGTGGACTATGCTCACTGGATTGGGGTTCATGTACCGATGTCTGTGTCACAATGGGATTCTGGCAAACATCTGGACAGTCAAGACACTTTGTTTCTCAAATGGTATATCAGCAAGGGACCCTTCCAACAGCTTATCAAACACATGTTGGATGGTGAATAGGGAAATGGCTTCTAAATTCACTATCCTCCAATCCAGGGGTCAGAAAACATTTTCAGCAGGGGGCCAGTCCACTGTCCCTCAGACCTCGTGGGGGGCTGGACTATATTTTGGGGAGGGAAATGAACGAATTCCTATACCCCACAAATAACCCAGAGATGCATTTTAAATAAAAGCACACATTCTACTCATGTAAAAACACACTGATTCCCAGACCGTCTGCGGGCCGAATTTAGAAGGCGATTGGGCCAGATCCGGCCCCTGGGTCTTAGTTTGCCTACCCATGCTCCAATTTATACAGGTGGACAAAACATAAATACAAGGGGAACCATTTTCACCTATTGGACCATTTTCATTTCTGGATATCTTCCAGTTGCATTAAGGCTCTTTCCCCTCTTCTAGCCAAGTTCCATATATATGCCATTAAAAGAACAGTTTTGTGACTGGAAGCAGGCACCTTATCAGAGATTGCAGGCAAGGCCTCTGGCAACGTGCAGAAATAAAAAAGCACGCTTGCAGCCAGAGCCCACAAACAAAAGAAAATAAATTCAGTGGATTCCCTGACCTCCTGACCTCCAAGCTAAGAACCCATTTTGAGCATAAATGAACACCAAATTGCTCTTGGGCAGATGACGTGCTTCACTCGTGATGCCAAGAGCCAGAGGATCAAGAGGGTCAGGCAAGCTAGCGTGAGTTTCTTCTGCGTCTATTTTTAACTTTAAAATGTATAATGCCGAGGAAAGTGAAACATTTCATTGCTGAGGTTATGAAGGCTATGGAGGTCCTACAGCAGTTTCTGTTGGTTTGTGAGAGTGCCAAACCCTGCCAATTTTATTTTAACCTTTTGCTTGCCTAGCCATTATTAGAGCCATCAGGAGGACTGGTCCAAGACATTTTGGCACCTAAGGCAGATCACAAAATGGTGTTTCCCCCGGGGAAGAAGGAGTGAGTGAAAAATCTTCATTGGGAACAACCAGGGTGGGGGGTGGGAATCAAATCAGTCTTACCTAATGGCTGAAGTGGGAATCAAAGGCTGCCATGGAGGGGAAAGGGGCCCACTGTGAAGCATGCCAGGGGGGGTACAGAACCCAGGAGGCAGCTGTGGAGGCAACACTGAGTGGGTGATGCATTCCTTGGAGGCCAGATTTGCTGCGCTGTAGATCCTGCCACCTGAGGCAGTCACCTCACCTTGCCTCATGAGTGGGCTGGCCCTGCTGGTGACATTTTATGAAGTTTTTTTTTCCACGTGGAAGAAGAAATAATTGTATGAATATTTAAATTAACACACACACACACACACACACACACACACACACATATATGCATTATTTTACATCAGCCCTTCTGGTATATTAAATATATAATAAATTAGTGATGACGAGAAGCACTAGAGGAATAAGAAATACTTGCCTCTAGAATAGTTTTTCATAAAGTCTCTGAATTTTAATAACCAAGGCAGACTAGTTCTGGGATAGGAGCAGAATCAATGAAACGGATTGAGAATTAATTACATTTGTTCAATGTTTCCATGGAATTTATCCCTTATATACTGAAATTATTTTTGGAAACCTTCATCAGTTAATATGTTGTTTTTTTGTGTGCCCCCCTCCCTGATTCCTGATTTTTTATGAAAGTCAAGATCCTTGTGATGAAATATCAGTGGCATGAACCTAAGGGTTCAACACTTTTAATAAATGGTTGTGATTAAAGGGTTTGCCACTGTAGCAAACTCAAATTGAAAATGATCTTAAAACTATGGTCAAAGAATTCATAGTATTTTGACTTTAAAAAGTTTAAAAAGAGGCTTTCTGTGTATTTTGTAGGTGGTATTTGACCATTTACATTTCTTTCACGTTTTGTGATCAGTATAAAAGGAAGCATGTGGAAGATCAGGGATAGGGGATCTGTATCTCTCCTAATATTTGTGAACAATGGTGGACAATGATCCCCTGACTGTTGGCCTGCCTCCACAGTTAGAGGCAACTCTAACTGTTAGATGCTTCTGAATATCAGTTGCTGTAGCTTCTTGTCACTATTCACATCCAGGTAATGTCCACTAGCTTCTTGTGACGTTTGTATAGTCATATCCCACCCTTAAATGGGAATAGTGATGGATAGCCTATCTGGAGGAAAAATTGCTGCTGGCCTTTAAAGCCCTAAACGGCCTCTGCCCAGTATACCTGAAGGAGCATCTCCACTCCCATCATTCAGCCTGGACACTGAGGTACAGCTCTGAGGGCCTTCTGGCAGTTCCCTCACTATGAGAAATGAGGTAACAGGGAACCAGGCAGAGGGCCTTCTCGATAGTGGTGCCCACCCTGCAGAACACCCTCCCATCAGATGTCAAGGAAATAAATAAACAACTAACTGACTTTTAGAAGACATCTGAAGGCAGCCCTGTTTAGGGAAGTTTTAAATGTTTGACCTTTTATTCTGTTTTTAATATCCTGTCGGAAGCCACCCAGCCAGATGGGCAGGGTATAAATAAATCATCATCATCATCATCATCATCATCATCATCATCTCCTATTGTCACAGGTCCCTCAGTTCTGTCAGGATGTTGCATGGTTTGGCAACCCCAGATGGAAAAAGAAGAGGAGGAAGCAGAAAAACCAGAGGAGAAGACTTGAAGGTTGGCACGCCAAGGATAGTAGCTTCAGGTGCACCAGCCCAGACCATTTACATGCACAGCAGCCTCATAAGGTAAGGGAGTCTCTTGAGTGAAGTTGCCTTGTCTTGTCTTTGAAAGCTTGGCGTGAGGGGCATGTCACTTGTTGGGACATCTTGGTTGATTCCATTCAGTTCTGTGTCTCTTGCCTTGCTCATATCTTTCTGGACCCTGTGTTTGCTGCTGATCATGTATCACTGTTAGCTTGAAGAGATATCTCTTATTCTCGAGTGAGTGCTACTGTAATGGTTTTTTGGAATGGGAGTGTGGGGATACTTCCGCTTCTAAGGTTCAGTGTGCATGTTACTGAGAAACATTAAAGTGCTACAGACTTGTATTGCTGCATTATTATTTGTCTTGCTCCATAACCTACCTCATGCTTTGGGGGAATGGGAAAATGATAACAGAATTATATTGCTGCACAATTTTAATCCACACTGTACTGGGTATATTTTGGATCTGTGCCTCTCATGCATGTCTTAGTAATAGGACCTAAGAGAAGCATCGCCACTCCTATTCTCTGATCATTTCATGAAGTGGATTATATAGGTTCAATCAATAGCAGTGCCCTGTTATTGGGGATCAAGAGGTGGAGAATGTGACCTTCACATCCCCTTCAGCATAATATTTTCAGGCCATTTGGAATTGAAAACAAGGATAATTTGTGGGTAGTGACAACTATCAGTTGACAGAATAACACTGGGCTGCCCTGCCGCCCTTGGAAAGGTTTCCTAATGCACAATCTAAAACCATTTCAGCTTAATTCAAACACCATATATTTTGGGGAAGAGAAGTCTCCCTTGGGCATCTAAAGGGGAGATTTCAGACATGCAAAGCATGATGCAAAAGGGCAGCAGAGCCTCTGCATCTGGTTTCCTTTTCTTTTGGGGGAATGGCATTTCCTTCTGAGAAGTGAGAGCAAGTCTTTGAGAGATTCCGAATTGGAATCCCAACGCTCGCAAATGGGGGGGGGGGAGGACTGACATCATCCACGTTTGCTTGTAAAGTAAGTAGCAAAAAGATTGCTGGTTTTAATAGGCCGTGTTCAAAAGTGCTGAGACTTATTACTGCCATTATGATAGATATTTTCCTGCCATGACGGTTTTCATTGTTATCTCTCAAAGGCATTCATCTGTGATTTCAAATATCATTAAGGTTTCCATGGTAAATTAACTTCCAATTATATTTAGTCTGCTCACAGCAATAAAGGCTGGTAGTCACAGCATACATCGTAGAAGAGAGGACTGGTTGCAGGTTCCCTATCGGGGATTTATCACATGAGCTACATTTTGGGTAGTATTCTCTGTTCAGAGTAATGAGAGGCGCAAAAGGGTCATCTGATTGTATTTTGATGCCTCGACAGTGTGCTGAGTTTAGAATGTCATCCCATCCCATGGTCTTCCATGAGGCATGCAGTATACACATAAATAATCATTCTTCTCTTGGGAAAGCATGACACATACACACACCCAATCACTTGTTTCAAGTAGCAGTTCTCAAATGGACAGATGAAAGGGTGAAATGTAAATGTGGACATCTCAGTTTTATGACCTTGGTGAACTTGAGTTTTCTATAGCAGCACCATATTTGTCTGAGACGGTTTTTGATTTTTTTCCTTCTTCAAAAAAAGATGTGGTATTTGACTCCTAGTAAGTTAGCAAAATGGACGCGGGTGGCGCTGTGGGTTAAACCACAGAGCCTAGGACTTGCCGATCAGAAGGTTGGTGGTTCGAATCCCCGCGACAGGGTGAGCTCCCATTGCTCGGTCCCTGCTCCTGCCAACCTAGCAGTTCGAAAGCACCTCAAAGTGCAAGTAGATAAATAGGTACCACTCCGGCGGGAAGTTAAACGGCGTTTCTGTGCGCTGCTCTGGTTCGCCAGAAGCGGCTTAGTCATGCTGGCCACATGACCTGGAAGTTGTATGCCGGCTCCCTCGGCCAATAAAGCGAGATGAGCGCCACAACCCCAGAGTCGTCTGTGACTGGACCTAATGGTCAGGGGTCTCTTTACCTTTAATTTAGCAAAGATGTATAAGACAAGTACAAATACCTGCTAGAAATGTAAAGAGAAAGAGGTACCTTTTATCATATGTGGTGGTCATGTTAGGTAATGCAAGCTTTTTGGGAAATGATATATAATGAATTGGAAAAAAAATGTTTAAAATAACTTTTGT
The DNA here is from genome assembly GCF_964106915.1 of Podarcis gaigeae. Lineage (NCBI taxonomy): Eukaryota > Metazoa > Chordata > Lepidosauria > Squamata > Lacertidae > Podarcis > Podarcis gaigeae. The sequence continues at coordinate 42,396,777 of NC_139688.1, forward strand.
AAAAAAACAACAACCAGAAGCTTTTTTATTAGGTATTTTAGGTACCGATATTCCAAAGGAGCAGAAAAGACCTTTTATATATGCGACGACAGCCGCACAGATGCTATAGGCCCAAAGATGGAAAGAAGACAAAATCCCCACCAGAGAAGAATAGCAAACTAAGCTCTTAGAATATGTCGAAAAAGCAAAAGTGTCTGGAAAGCTCAGGAATCAAGAAAACAATAACTTCAAGAGAGAATAGGGAAAAATTATAATTAATTTAGGAGACCACTGTAAGCAGATGAAAACATTAGCAGGATTTAAACAACACTTGTAATGTGACTAACACAATAGACAATATGAAAATGTACAAAATATAGATTATGTAATAATATGCAGTTGAAAATGTTGACAATAGGACCCATGGAGGGGAAGGTGGGAAGTTGAGGGTTTCAGATAAATTTCTATGGTTAATGTGATAACTCTTTGCTTGTAAAATCAAATAAAAATTATTTCAGAGAGAGAGAGAGAGAGAGAGAGAGAGACAGACAGACAGACAGACAGACAGACAGACAGACAGACAGTTTTTGAGACCTAGAAACACTGTTTCTGGGCATTTGTTCCCTGTAAACCTTAACAGTGTGGGTGGGGAACCCAGGGCCCTCCAGATAACAGACCATCCAAGTGTCCCTATTTTCCAGGGACAGTCCCAGATTTACAGGAGACAATTCTGATTTGATCCCAGAATGTCCCGCTTTCCCTTAGTACGTCTCCATTTTCACCAGAGAAATGTTGGAGGGTAAGGAGTTATGTAACCCTCCTGAGGCAAGGAGATACAACCTTTTTAGAAGACATCTGAAGGCAGCCCTGTATAGAGAAGTTTTTACATGTTTTATTATGTTTCTATATATGTTTTAAGCTGCCCAGAGTGCCTAGGGCAACCCAGTCAGATGGGCGGGTACAATTATTATTACTATTATTATTATTATTATTATTATTATTATTATTATTATTATTGAATAGTACATCCCTATTTACATTAGAGAAATGTTGGGGGGGTATGAGATAATGGTCCCCAACTCCCATTATTCCTCACCATTGGACATGCTGTCTGGGACTGAGGAGAGCTGTAGTCCAACATCGGATGAGCTAAGGGTTTTCTGATCCCTGATTTATCACAGATTTTGAAGGAGTAGCATATCTATTAGAACCTCACTCTGCCTTTGGGAACGCAGACTCCTTTTAGAAATGCAGACCGTTTTTCAGCAAGCCATCCCATCGATGAGACATGTTACTAACGAATAAAAAGCAGCTGAGCTCTTCAGGAGAGTGGCTGATATAAGCATCAAGAGGAAGCCTGCATTTGGCAATAAAGGCCCCTTTCAAAATCCCCGATTATGTGTTCATTGAACTAAATCAAAATCTGGCTGGGCTGGATTAGTACCTCGAAAAACACCATACAAGTTGTCGTTCATCCCGGCAAAATCAGTCAAGTACGCTGATAAATCAGAAAAAAGGGACAACTCTATTGTCGTTGGTTAAGGCAGAAGAGTAAACACGCTGCTGTTCGCTGTAAATTTAGAAACACCTGTCTATAACCCTGTTTATAAATTGTGTTCATGAGCAGCTTTCTGCTAGCTATGCATGCTTTGTTTGCTGGTCTAATTTATGGCTTTGTTGCTCTGATACATCCGTACAGTCATTTCCTTGCAAATAATCAGGGTGAGGTTGATTACTTTGTGATTTCACAAGCACATTTCAAGATGCATTTGATGTTGCATAGATAGGTAAATGCTGAAAGTTGGAAAAGTTATGGGCCTCACTATTTAGATTTTGGATTACTTGAGCTGACATTAGGTGAGTTGCAGGCCGCAGCAGGGAAGAATACATTAATTAAACAAAAAGTGAACTGATTGCCAAGCAAAGGGCTAGTTTCTGAACGGATGTAGCAACTTTGGACAGAACAGCATGAATGTTTAACGATGGACTAGTTCCAAAATCTACTTTTTCCTTCATTAGGTAATGTCACCCTGTGCTTACTGTGACATCCAGAAGACAGGGGAACCTGTGCAGGTATCTTACATTCCTCCATGTTCTCTGGCAAGCCTGATGGTTCATTTTAAAGTCTCCTGTGACTGCTGTAGTTACAAAGTCCCACTGAGTTGATTAGACACGGATTGCATCCTAGTCTTTGTCATCACTGGACATAACCGCATAACTTTCCTCTAGGATAAACAGTTCTCTCCAGGGACAGCCCTAGGCCAAATGGTGACCCACAAGGGGAGCATCTTTTGACATCCCCTTTGTTCAGCCTTTGAAAAAACATTGTTTATATCTCATTTGTAGCCCATTTCACAATTTGTTTTCATTTATCATCATCATCATCATCACTACCTGCCCTGCATGAGAAGATCCCAGGGCAGGTTACAGCATTATAAAAGATTAAAAACAGCTCAAAACAAACAAACAACAACAATAACAAGATATTATTATTATTATTATTATTATTATTATTATTATTATTATTATTATATGTTCCGCCCATCTGGCTGGGTTTCCCCAGCCACTCTGGGTGGCTCCCAACAGAATATTAAAAATACAATAAAAGATCAAAGATTAAAAACTTCAGACAACATGCCTTCAGATGTCTTCTAAAAGTCAGATAGTTGTTTATTTCCTTGACATCTGATGGGAGGACGCCACTACCAAGAAGGCCCTCTGCTTGGTTCCCTGTAACCTCACTTCTTGCAGTGAGGGAACCACCAGAAGGCCCTCAGAGCTGGACCTCAGTGTCCGGGCTGAACAATGGGGTGGAGACGCTCCTTCAGGTATCCTGGCGGAGGCTGTTTAGGATTTTAAAGGTCAGCACCAGCACTTTGAATTGTGCTTGGAAACGTACTGGGAGCCAATGTAGGTCTTTCAGGACCAGTGTTACATTGTCTCAGAGGCCACGCCCTGTCACCAGTCTAGTCACCAGTCTAGCTGTTGTATAACATGAGAATTTACATGCATGGACCTGATTAAAATTACTCACAATCTCTCTCACACACTACTTGAACACTGATGCATAATTTCCCCTCAAAAAAGAAAAGTCAATACAGCACTGCTTGTGCTAGCCACTGTTTGCCAGCTTTACAAGTGAATAGATGCACTGAGTTATGCTCAACACTGGGGTTGGAGGGTGGGCCTCATCACATGCACAAGACGTCACACCCATTGGGATGAGGCCATGAGGCCCAATGCCACCATGGGGAGACCCCAAGAGCCCCAGCCGCTCAAGATTGGGCGGGAGTATCATCCCTGTCCCCACATCCTTGGGCGGGGCTAAGATGTCCTCAGCCCCATAGAGTTAGTGCCTATGCAAGTAAAAATTAGTTGTTTGCACTATTTATTTCACCTGTTTATATTTGAGTAGATAACCTGTGACAGGAGCCTTTCCCCAAAGCATAGTATCCCCCCCGCAAGACCAGTAACGCAGGCTGTTCCCTAAATTAGCTGCTGATCGCCGAAGAATTGATGCTTTTGAATTATGGTGCTGGAGGAGACTCTTGAGAGTCCCATGGACTGCAAGAAGATCAAACCTCTCCATTCTTAAGGAAATCAGCCCTGAGTGCTCACTGGAAGGACAGATCGTGAAGCTGTTGGGGAAGATGGAGGGCACAAGGAGAAGGGGACGACAGAGGACGAGATGGTTGGACAGTTTTCTTGAAGCTACAAACATGGGTTTGACCAAACTGTGGGAGGCAGTGGAAGACAGGAGTGCCTGGCATGCTCTGGTCCATGGGGTCACGAAGAGTTGGACACAACTAAACGACTAAACAACAACAACAACAAAATCCAGCCCCAGTTATCTGTAATAACCACATGCAAGCACAGTTCAGAATAAGTAAAATTTGACAAAGTAATTAGTAAAAAAAAGCAAAACAAAAGCAGATTGTCCAGGTCTTCGCAGAGTAAATGATGTGATCACCGTCCCCTACTTGACGTTCGTTTCTTGCATCAATCAAGAGAGCACAATTAAAGTAGGATCTCTTTCTCTTTGTGTCACATACATGACTTCACTCTCGCATTGTATTCCATTTTCAGTAACCCAGACTACAGCATTCTGGTTCCATTCTCACTGTCCTTAACATGCATTAGAGTTCTCTTTGCTTTTAAGCAAGCATTGAAAGGCTATCCCTCTAAAAACTAACTGTAAATCTGAGGACATGATTAATGGCAGTTTAGGTGTACTGGATTATGCTGAGTGACATTGCATATACACTTTACAAATATAAACAGCAGGTGTTAGTCACACATTCTAGTAAAACATCATATAGAGGCACTGTTTATATAGGAAACACTTTTTAAAAGCATTGCCATTTTGCACTGACCTTTAATTTGTCTGGGGGGGGGGGAGAAACCATTTCCTTGATTTTCATACATAATTATCTGTGGCATATTTTTCCAGATATCAAAAGCCGATAGATCTACTTAGGAATGAAAGAGGGGGTGCAAGTGTCATCTCAGAGCAGAGTCCTGAATCTTATAGCTTCAAAGGAAGTTCAAAGGAAATAAAAAGAGATGGGGGAATCATTAAGCCATCAGTGCCACTGAGAATCTCCTCTGAGTTAACTTTCCTTCTCTATGCCACTGAGCTCCTTGGAGGAGCGGCAGGATATAAATGTGATTAATAGCCAGACTAAGTAAATAACTGGAGTACTGATCATGCCCGAAGACTTGTGGCAATTTTCGAGGCAGACTTTTCCACAAGTAAAATTAAAAATATATTCGAGATATGCCTAGTTGAGAAAAAGCACTCTTAGGGTGCCTTCAGATTGTCAGGATTTTTTTTTGGGGGGGGGGAATGAATGATTGTTGGGAAGTTATGTAAACACCCTGCAAGCAAATCAGGATGGGTGATCATTTTCGTATAACCTCCCTGTACAGAAATCAGAATGAAAGCACAATCCAAGACTGGGTATGCTCACTGGTGTTACTGAACTACAGTTTCCATCAGCCCCAGCAGGTACGGCCAATGGCTAGGGATGCTGGGATTTGCAGTTCAGAAATAACTGGAGGGCAAAAGATTCCCTCTACCTGCTGTAGACAAATAAGAATGAATGCACAATAAAGACCCAACACAGTCTAACCACTGCATATGCTTTGGGCAAACAAATCGGGATGAATGCTGAATGGGTAAGTTTTTCTGGAGGAAAAGGGGATAGCTCAGTTGGAAGAGCATGAGACTATTAATCTTAGAGTTCTGGGTTCAAGCCCTGTGTTGGGCAAAAGACTCTTGCATGGCAACAGATTGGACTAGATCAGCGGTTCTCAACCTGTGGGTCCCCAGATTTTTTGGACTACAACTCCCATCATCTCTAGCTAGCAAGGCCAGAGCTCAGGAATGATGGGAGTTGTAGTCCAACAACATCTGGGGACCCATAAGTTGGGAACCGCTGATCTAGATGAACCTTGCGGTCCCTTCCAACTCTACAGTTCTATGATTCTGTGACACACACACCTCAAGTTGGTTACTGATTTTTTTAATATGATAAAACACCTGGACAGTACTAATGAGTTGCCCGGTTTTTCTCACCATGCTGTGCTCCTCAAAGCATTCCTGTTTGGTAACTGAGTTCTTGTTTAGGGCCACAGATGTAAAATCAAGACTTACAAAGACAAGATAGTAAAGGGTCTTCAGGATCTGATATTGTTGCTGCATCTATCATGGCTGCATTTAAGCAACTGTATCTTGGCTTGAATGCTTAAACGCAGCCAATGTTTCGAGGTTTCCCCCTTGAAACTGATTGCCAAGTAGGAATGTACCCAACTCTTAGCTTTAGTTCCTGAAGCTTGACTCTGTAATGTAAAGGATTCTAACTGAGCTTTAATCTCATATTCTGCTCTATGACTCCTGATGTGTTGCATGTAAAGGGCAGAGAAGGACACCAGGCCTGCCAATTTCCCTCTTTTTTGTTTTTTTGTTTATGTCCTCTTTTCAAAGGAAATGTGCAGCTGCAGGTGTTATCCTTAAAGGCTTGGGCAACAACCTGGAAACAGCACTTAAAAACCTCCACTAATACAATTTTGCACCCGTACATGAAAATTTGCATTTTTATAGCTCTTTTAATCTCATAACAGTTTGTTAAAACTGGGCAGGCATTTCTAAAGAAAGCTCCTGCCTACTCAGGTGGTTTCAAATGACTGTTGTAAAAAAAGGATAACAACTCCAATTCCATGTTCAAAATGGCTTGATGTTTGCTCATTTAGAAATGTTCCAGTTATAGTTAAACTAAAAGGACATTTTAGCTTTTGATCTGGTTGAGAACATGCATGCTTTGGATTTGCATATGCAGCACAAGGGGCCTTTTATTTAACTGCCGTTACTCTGGAAAAAGCATTGATCCCAGAGAAAAAAGAATGACAAAGTGGTGTCCAGATGGTCTGTCAATTGTGCTTCTCTGGAATATCCAACGGGGAAATATTCTATCTATCTGTGCTGCTCCTTGCACACAGAACATGTGGATTTTATTCACTATGTGGAGAGAGGCATGGACTGGCATTAAAGGGGGGCACTGTCAACATCCCTTGTCCCCGAGTCCCTTGCCCAACTGCTCTTACTTTATGCCAGTCTGATTTTCCTGAGTGAATGAGCAGCCACCGGAACAGGGAAAAGGAGCATCTGTTTCCACATATCTTGTCCTTTCCCCAAGGACTGCATGTGTGCTTTGGGTCTAAAAGCAAGGACAAGGAGAAAGCAGTGGTGTAGAGTGGGTTGACGGCACCCGGGGCTGCATGAAGGGAGGGAAACAGGTGGAGTACGCTTGCGCATTGAACTGCCCAACAGTGTCTGCGTTACCCAGGAGATCGCAGCCGCAGTTATATGATAAGAAGAGTTGTTCTCTTGTCTGGAGAGGGCACTTCCTGGTTCGCATGGAGAAGTCGTTTTCAATGGAGACCAGCAATGGAAGCATGCAGTTGTATTGAGGCAGCACCAGGTGCTGAAATTTTGCGCCCCTAACAATTTTGTGCCCAGGGCAACTGCCGCAGTACACCCCCCCCCCTACGCCTCTGGGAGAAAGAAAGATAACAGTGTGGTTCAGGACCACTCATCTACCAAACTTGGAGCTGGCCCTGAAGATAAGCAATAATTGCCCTTCAGTTTAGTTTAACAAAGGGGACGTGGGTGGCACTGTGGTCTAAACCACAGCGCCCAGGGCTTGCCGATTGGAAGGTTGGCAGTTCAAATCCCCGCAACGGGGTGAGCTCCCATTGTTCGGTCCCTGCTCCTGCCCACCTAGCAGTTCGAAAGCAAGTCAAAGTACAAGTAGATAAATAGGTGCCACTCCAGCAGGAAGGTAAACGGCGTTTCCATGCGCTGCTCTGGTTCGCCAGAAGTGGCTTAGTAATGCTGGCCACATGACCCGGAAGCTGTCTGCAGACAAACACTGGCTCCCTCAGCCTACAGAGCAAGATGAGCACTTAACCCGAGTCGTCCGCAACTGGACCTAACAGTCAGGGATACCTTTAGCTTAGTTTAACAAAATGGAAGCAAACTGTCAGACCTGACTCATACAGATATGGGGAAAAGATGCTCAAGACTTCCCTTCCACCCCCCCTTTTTATCCAGTACTGCCTCACCTCCCCAAGCAGCCTTTTGCTCTGTAGGACATAAAATATAGATTGAACAGACCTACTCCTAGCCATTGTTCTATTGCAGCCTTCCTCAACTTGATGCCCACCAGATATTTTGGACTACAACACTCGTCATCCTGACCACTTGTCTATGTGGTTCCTCTGGATGATCAAATCAGGGTTTCAAGCATGGGGAAGGGGAAGAGGTTCCAGAAGGCTCTACTGCAACATAAAATCTCAAAGGTGTAGACCTGACTCAGCCATAGTCTACCTGGTGGCTTTTAAGCTGAAGTTCATAACAGTATACGTGAGCCAGAAATTTCCAGAGGCTTTGCTGCTGCGTTATCAAGAACTTGACTGCAGGCTCCTAGGAAAATGTAATTCACCTATATCAGAACGAACGACAGGCATGAATAATAACAAGGTGGTATGTGTGCTTTCCATTCTACTCTGGCAATTAGCTCAGCTTCGCTTGCTAATATACAAGTAAGCTTGGCCATGAGTGCGAACCTTTGGGGAATCCTGCCATTGTTGATAGTGGAATCAAGCACTCTTTCTGCACATGGAATAAGTGATTTTCAGCAGCTATTTTAATGAGTCATTTCCCCCAAAGAAGAGCCATCTGCTTGAAATGCGTTGGGAACTTTGGAACCACAGCAAATCTTTCCTCATCGAAACGTCTCTTGCTACTTATCATGGTAACGTGTTGACCCTTTGCTGTTGGGTTCATGTAGCATTGAAAGCTATTTAAATGGGGTGGAAATCTGTTATGTGGGCACAACTTGGAGGTGGATTCCTCTGGGCCTGAGGGTGGGAGCACAGAGTGGATAAACAATGTGGAGCCAGGGGTGGAGTTTAGCATTTTTCAGTTCTGCTGGAGATAAGGTGGCCACTTGAGTATCACCATGGAGAGGATATAGACTTGCATAAGACGATAGTTCAGTTGGTAGAGCATGAGAATCTTAATCTCAGGGTCGTGGGTTTGAGCCCCACATTGGGCAAAAGATTCCTGCATCACATGGTGTTGGACTAAATGACCCTTCCAACTCTGCAATTCTATGATAAGATAATTTATATGCATGGATAAAGATGCTAATTTAGCAATAAATGGTGCAATTTAAATAGAAATACATTTCACTATGCGAGAGGGGGGAACTCTGACCAGGTGACTCACATGGCTTCTCAGCCTGCTGTTGATAGGTAACTTCAGGGCCTCTACTCTCCCTGCTTTTGGTTATTTATTATTAAGCAAGATTTCAAGATAAGGATCTGACAATGCAGGATTTCATCATGCTGACAGCCCATCAGATATGCAGCCTGTGTATTGTAATGCCATGAGTGTTGGATTAGGGCCTGAGAGACCAGGATTCCAATCCCCATTTAGTCATGAAGATCACTGGTGAGCTTGGAGCAGTGTCTGTTTCTCAGCCTAACCTACCTTGCAGGGGGCTGGTGAGGATCAATTAAGGAAAATGTGAACCATGTACACCACCATGGGTTCCTAGAAGGAAAGGCAGAAAATTAAGAATAGTACATATTGTCACTATAATTATTGTAGCTGACACTGAAGTTTAGGTGGGTTCCCATGAGGCAAGACACAGTGATAGCAGCAAGAACCTTTATTGAACTAACAGAACTGGACAACAGGGGCAAAGCAACTGCTTATATATATTTCTGAAGGCCTGGGCCACTCCCACTCCCAACGTGATTGGCTGTCTAAACTTCCAAGCTGCGAATCATAACTCAGAATTTAAGGGCCAATGGCAGAGGCCAAAATCCTGAAATGTTCTGTGATTGGATATTGTTGTTGTTTAGTCGTGTCGTATCACATCAGAACACAGGGGCTCAGAATCCTTAGTCCAGACTCAAGCTCAGGCAAACACAGACCACTGAATACATAACAGTCACAATCATCAAAGGTTGGTGAGTCCAGTGGCATAATGGCCCCTCAAACATTATATGACTATTGGTAGTAATCAGGACCAGCCCACCCATGAGACAAGGTGAGGCAATTCCCTCAGGTGACAGGATTCATTGGGGAAGCAGATCCCAATGTCAATCTCTCTTTCCCCCTTGATCCTATTGTTCCCCCTTGCTCCTTACTCCTTCTTTGCTTGTGGGGAGAGAGGCGCCATTTTGAGGTCCACCTCAAAATTTATATGTCTTGGGCTGGTCCTGGTAGTAACGATCTACAAAATCCATCTGCCCGGGGGAGAACTGTGGAGGCTTTTTTAAGAGGAGGAGGAGGAGGAGGAGGAGGAGGAGGAAGAAGAAGAAGAAGAAGAAGAAGAAGAAGAAGAAGAAGAAGAAGAAGAGAGCCCTTTGATTTAAAAAGCAGCATGTTTCTTCAACAGTTAAGAGCAGGTTTAGCAGAATCTTGAAAGCAGCATTTGCTTGTGTGTCGTATTGACGGTTCTGCATGCAAAGCTTTCCAAGCTCAAAACTGTGGTCTATGATACTTCTGTTCTTTAGCAGGAGATGCCTGCGTGTTAATGTAGTATCATTGCACATGTTGTCAGGTACCGAACCCTGGAATGGTGCACAAAATTACAGAAGTGCTGAGTTGGAAGGGGACCCCAAGGGTCATCGAGTCCAAATTAAGCCCCGAATCCTAGATAGTTAAGCGGTAAGAAAACACTTTTGCTGTATTAAATTAGATTGAAAGAGGGGGTGGCGGCTATAAAAATAGACTTTATTAAATTATTAGTATCATTATTTGGGATGTAGTCAGTGTAAATACTTTAATCATATTCAAACGCTGAAGTATCTCTTATCTGATTAAATTTTTATGAACGTATTAAAAAAGTAAAGGTGGCATATTAAGATAACTCCACATGGCTTCCCTAAGGAGTGAGGAATCGAGGATCAAAAGCCTGATTAGTGCCTAATGAGGAACCTTCCTTTCTCACATAAAATTAGACTGATTCTAAAGTGTCATACTCAAATTATGCAGCAGCTTCAACAAGACTGCCACAGTGCTGGAGAGCCAGAATATGAAGTAACCTACCGTAAATTAAAATGTGTCTAAGGGTCTGAGGCAATTTTTCTGAAGTTACAGAACTCTTGCAGTGATAGTCCTCCCCCCACCACAGTTTTGTTTTTTTTAAAAAAAAGCTTTATTTTTCAGTATTGGAAAATGCTTTTAACAAACAATCCCCAGATAGCCACAAGAAAGAGTGTTGATTTTGGGAGGTGTTGTGACATTTCCCCAACTTGGATACAGAGGGGTGCCTTGCCAAATGCAAGGGGGTTCTTTTAAAATTAGATTCAGAGGCAATACAAGACAGAAGTGAGTGAGAAGATTGAAGATTTTATTCTAAAGAGCAAGCAATAGATACATTACCAAGCAAGCCCTCTTTCTGCCACTTGGAAGCCCTCAAGAAGCAGCAAAGTGACTCCCCCAGGTAGCCATCTCAGCCATCAAATAGCTGAACAAGAGATAGAGAGAGGGGAGCAAACAGAGGAAGGAAGGGTAATCAGGTTAGATCACTAACTCCTTGAAATACAAATATCTTCTGTCCATACAGGGGGAAATGTGACAGTGCAGTGTCCTCATCTGCACAACATGGTTTGCTGAATTATGGTTTATTGGATCTGCAAGAATGTATGGACTTGTTGAGAGTTACCTCACAGCCACTTTGCTCTCTCGTCCTTTACATCCCATGCTATGTTGAGCTAATCCACGATTTGGTTTAGTGTGTGAGCCAAACCCTAATGGTAAAGGTAAAGCGACCCCTGACCATTAGGTCCAGTCATGGCCGACTCTGGGGTTGCGGCGCTCATCTCGCTTTATTGGCCAAGGGAGCCAGCGTACAGCTTCCGGGTCATGTGGCCAGCATGACTAAGCCGCTTCTGGGGAACCAGAGCAGCGCACGGAAACGCCGTTTACCTTCCCGCCGGAGCGGTACCTATTTATCTACTTGCACTTTAACGTGCTTTCAAACAGCTAGGTTGGCAGGAGCAGGGACCAAAAAACGGGAGCTCACCCCGTCACGGGGATTCGAACCACTGACTGTTGGATTGGCAAGTCCTAGGCTCTGTGGTTTAACCCACAGTGCCACCTGCGTCCCTTATGATCCAAACCCTAGCTTATGGTTAAACTTTTGCCTCACTAACCATGCGTTGTAGGCAAGGATCTGGTAAGTCATAATTTGGCTTACCCGATTGTACAAACAAGGCCCAATATGTACACTGAAGTGATTTACACATTTATACCTAGTCCATCATTGCTTTTCCCACACTGACCAAGCAAATGGATCTGGGAAGCCCACAAGCAACACTTGAAGGTAATATTCTGTTTGTGCTGTTGTGTGTACAACATGATATGGCTCTTCTTCACCTAAGAACCATTCCATCAGGCTGCAGCAGAGAGAGGGTCAAATATCAATACAGTCATACCTCATGTTACGTTTGCTTCAGGTAGAGCATTTTCGGGTTGTGTCCCACGGCGACCCGGAAGTACCGGATAGGGTTACTTCTGGGTTTCACCACTAGCGCATATGCAGGTGCGCAAAATGACATCATGCGCATGCGCAGAAGCGGCGAATCGTGACCCATGCACGTGCAGATGCGCAGACGTAGGTTGTGTTCCTTTCAGGTTGCGAACAGGCCTCCAGAACGGATCCCGTTCGCAACCAGAGCTACCGCTGTACATGCCTAAGCTATGAAAAATCACAGACGCATTTCACTCAGCTTTTGCTTTAACGTGCAATCGCAAATACGGTACATATTTTTAAAGCACGATGTAGGGTGCTAAATCTGGGCCCGGGGTCCTTAGTCTCTTGTCTTTTGAACAACATTTACTTTCCTGAGGATGAAAACCATCTGTCCTCTTCCCGATTCCCTTTCCTACAAGGAAACTTAGTAATTATTTTCAGCTGAGGTGCTAGAAGAAGCTACTGAATCAGTAATCAGGTCTGTGTTTGATTTTCATGAACATTCCTCTGCCTGCCTTTACCTAAGGCTTCCTTTGGCCTTCATCCAAATCTCAGGCACATCAAGACTGCAGACTGAAACTGATTCAGCAGGCATTCCCTCTCCTTTTCTAATAATCCTGAAAACTTGTACTTTTGTGAGAAAGGTCAGGGATCTTCACCAGTTAATTCTCATGAGCCACCTGCTATTGGCATAAAACCTAGATGTTGCACTATTGCCTAGATTCTAGGTCTCTCTCCTGGCATTAATTTCTTTGTCAGATTTTTTTTAAAAGCGAATTTGCTATAGCTTTTCTTTTTCAAAAACCAATGCTGTTTTTTAAGAAATTTGAGAAGCAGGCAGGCATTGCTCTGTTAGATGTTAAAAGTCAGCCTGCCCCTGCCTTTTGATAAGTTTGTGGAATTGATAGTTTTGACAGGCATCTGAGGAGCCAGTGAGATTGTGATGCTGCCTACACTATACAGTGGTACCTCAGGTTACATACGCTTCAGGTTACACACTCCGCTAACCCAGAAATAGTGCTTCAGGTTAAGAACTTTGCTTCAGGATGAGAACAGAACTCGTGCTCTGGCGGCGTGGCGGCAGCAGGAGGCCCCATTAGCTAAAGTGGTGCTTCAGGTTAAGAACAGTTTCAGGTTAAGTACGGACCTCTGGGACGAATTAAGTACTTAACCTGAGGTACCACTGTACATTTAAAGCTGTTTCATACCATTTGACACAGTCATGGCTTCCCTCAAAGAATCACAAGGGCTTTGTTAAGGATGGTGAAAGTTGTTGGGATGCCCCTATTCCCCTCCCAGACTACAGTTCTTTAACAAGTGCTTTAACAAGTCAGTCCAAGCAAGGAACTGTTTCCAAGGAACTCTAAGAACTGTAGCTCTGTGAGCAGAATTGTGGGACATTGTTGGAGTCAAACCAACAATTCATGTTTTGCCAGGCAGGCACATGAAGCGGCTGAGGCTCACAGAGATTTCCTGTAAAATTTGCTAGAGAGAACTCTTTGAGATCACTTCCTTTGTCTGCATTGGCAGGAGGCTGTAACACTACATACCTCCTGCCTGCCTGGGCGTCCACCTGTTTCTTCATCACGCCTCCAAGCTGACTCCACAGGCGTTTGAAACTTAGATGTTGTACTTTTGTAACTTAGCATTTATAAACATTATTGCTACTGTAACCGCTGCTTCGAGACCTAGATTATGTAAGTAAATACTACTTTGAATTATTCACAAAACAATGTGTGTATGATTGTTGTTTTTAAGAGGGTGAGGGCTAATACCAGGGGAAAGCATCCTGAATTATTGTTTCTAGAAAATAATCAACCTTGTCTCAGCTTCTCAGTTTAAGCTGCAAAGGATGGTATTCTGCTGATCTCACTCATGTGAGCAAGGAAGGATTATAAGTAAACGGGTCTAAATCCATTCCTATAGGAATAAGAGTCTCCTAACAACTTTCAGCACCCTTCACAAACTACAGTTCCCATCATTCTTTGAGGGGCCATTACTGTTTCTTTGATGGGACATTATGGTTTCAGGTGCTATGACACTGTGCACATGAGGCCTATTGATTTCCCTTCTCTACAATGAAAATTGTGTGATTAATTTCTGCCCCACCCCTTTCTAATATTTTTAATTTTCCAGAATCTTAGCCAGAGGATAGTCAACACAATACCTGTGAGAATGATATATTTGCAGGATCTGAAATCCAAAAGTAAGTATTCTAAAGTGCTGCTTGTTCATAGTCCTTCAGAGGAAACTATTCATTTTGTCTTACCTATTATTTTCTTAGTGGCTGCTGCTGGTTGTTGTTTTTTTGTGTTGGTGGTTTGTTTTTTTTAATTTCAGCCTTTTGATCTTCATATTCTGTCCCTTCTCATCTCAACATTGTTTCGTTACTGTATTTTTATCCCTAGTACCTTTTCATTTTCCTTTGATAGTTTGTGGGTGAGAAGCTGCCTTGTCATTTACCCAAAAGCACAGGAAGACAAAAAGGACCCAAATCACAAGTGTAAAAAGAGGTACTGGAGGAAAAAAGAAAAAAAGAATGTCTGAGAGAAAGAAAGGGAAAGTAAGTCACTTTGTGTTAGCAAAGTCACTTAAATGACACAGATGAGGTCCAGAGAGAACAGTCTTTATAACACTTTGCTGAACAAACTGAACAAAAGCAGTATTTACATTGAGAAGGGATAAACATATATTTTGTCTTTCTGACTTTGGGCCTTGCAGATAGCAGGTTGGCATTCAACTAAACATACAGAAGAAAACTCCCTCAGAACTACACAACCAATCAGAACACACACTAATTCAGTGAACAGCATGCAACTCTGTCTGGTTGCTAAGCAAATTCAAATTTATTTATTTACGGCTATTAGCCCATAAAATATGTACAAACCTAAAAGCACAGAAACATAAAAACCAATACATCTAACAACAGAAGGGGAACACCACGATGCAAGGGTGGGTCATTGAGCAGTGACAAATAACAGCTTGGGGCCCGGAAAGATCCAAGGGACGGTTCACAGAAAAAGGAGAACTGGAGACGAGATCCGTCATGCACTCTCATCATAACTGTCCGATTAGTTTTTGTTGTTGATGTTGTTTTTTGGTGGTTTTTGTGTGTGAGATAACCGCATTCAGGAATCTCGCCACCTGCAGAGTTACAGAAGGATCTGTATCCTGCAAAAGCAGTGCGGCATGTGACTCAACAGGCCTGCCAACCAAGCGCAGTAAAGCAGGACCCAGGAATTTAGTCCTGGCTATGCTATGTAAGGGACAGTTGAACATTATATGTGGAAGAGATTCAACTGTTTTCCCGTCACACTCGCATAGCGGAGACACCAAACCCTTGGAAAATCTGTGGCTCAGCAGGTTCGATGGAAAAACATTGAACCTTGCACAAATAAATGCAAGTCGGTGTGGTACAGATGAAAGAGATGACATATATGATGGAAGGCCAAGTGATGGGGTTATTCCATGATACCTGGGGGAGCAGACACCCCCACCCCTGGAGAGGTTGTGTTGATTTTCAATGTCTGCTAATCTTTGCTCAATAAGGCTTTTGGCTGAGCGTAGGTTCATCTTTAAGGAGTCTGCTGGGGAAATTCCGATGCTCAGAAGTTTGGCATGGATTTTTCCTACCCACGGATTAACAAAGTCATCCCGCCAGAGGCACTGAAAGAGGTAATGGTCGGGAAGCCTATGCCAGCTGGACAGCCAGTAGCCAAAGACTCGCTTCCAGATGACAGTCTCCAATGATGCAGTCCTTAGCTCCAGATGTATGGCTGCATTGCTCACACACATGGGGAGTTTCAGGAGGCGACGGAGAAACTGATTCTGCAATGTCCCCAGCGATGTTAAATTGGACCCTGGGGCCCAGAGTGGGGCAGCATAACAGAGGGTGGAAACCACTTTTGCGTGGTACACCTTCAATGCAGAAGGGATGTGGGAGGCTCCGTCGACCGCAAAAAATTGGAGTAGAGTGTAAAGTATTGTTTTCCCTTTGTTCAGTAAATACTGTATCTGTGGCTTCCAGCTTAGGTTTTAGTGAAAAAAGACTCCCAGGTATTTAAATTTGAAAACCTGTTCTAATTGGACTCCATCTAACTTCCAGCTGTAAGTTTTCCGAGACCTGGTAAAGACCAGTACTTTAGATTTTCCATGATTAATTGTCAGATGGTTGAGTTTGCAATAAGCCGCAAAAATCTTTAGAGCTCTGCATAAACCGACTCTAGTGTAGGAAAGGATCGCTGCATCGTCAGCATATAGGAGCAGAGGGCAGCGAAAATCAGCTAGGCGGGGGGCATGAATGTTGGCTTGAGACTCACTCAGAAAGAGCTTCATGTCGCTAATAAACAAGTTGAAGAGGAGTGGGGCCAAAATGCAGCCTTGGCGCACTCCTCTATTTATTGGGACCTCATTGGATAGGTTTCCCGCCGGTGTGAGTCTCACTCTAGCCGACGACCCGTGGTGTAATTGGGTTATAAGCCATAACAGCCTTCTATCTATGCCCCATCTCTCTAATTTCTTCCATAGACAGTTTCTTGGGATACTGTCGAAGGCGGCCTTTAAGTCTATGAAAGCGACACATAGGCGCCCCCGACTCGGGGCAGAATATTTTCTGGCAAGATGATACATAATTACCATATGGTCCGTGGTCGAATAATTGTTCCTAAAGCCCGCTTGCTCATGGCCAATCAAATTTGAGTCGTATGCCCAATGGGACAGCTTAGACAGCAAAAATTTTGCATAGATTTTCCCGATGATAGACAAAAGGCTGATGTTCCGGTAGTTCTCTGGGTCAGCAGGGGGACCCTTTTTATGGACTGGTACGATCACAGCCTCCTTCCATGACCTAGGGATAAGCCCCGTAGAATTAATTGCATCAAAGACTTTGGCCAGAATTTCAGCCGACCACCTCGGTTGCGCAACAATAGCCTCAGCAGGGACTAGATCCGGCCCAGGGGCTTTGCCCGTTTTCAGATCTAGTATCAAGTCCATTATCAGCTCTGGGTCGGTAGAGGGCCACAAAGGTAGATGGTCGGCTCGGAATTCCGTGGATGAGTTGGATTCCTCTGCCAAAGAGAAATATTTACTCAAGAATTGTTCCCATGTGGGCACAGGGATAATCGCCAGTGGGTACTTCCTTCCTCTTTTGTTTATCAGAGCCCAAAATTCCCTTGGTCTGCGGGATCTAGAGGCCGCAATCAAGGCTCGCCAACGCTTTTGGTACCATTCGCGTTTGGCCAGCTTTAAAGTCTGTTTGTATGCTCTTTTGGCTTGTAAATAGGAGGGTGGTAGAGCCTGGGCATTAGAGTTTTTGTATTCATTATAGATAGAATGAAGAAGGGATCTTGCTTGTTTGCAAGAGGTGTTAAACCAAGGGGCCCCAGTACTGCAATGCGCCACTTTCGCCTTTTGAGGAGGTGATGTAAAAAAAGTGGTAAGGTTTGTTATAAGAAGGTTAAAAAGTTTCAAAACCGAATTGAAGTCTTGTAAATCAGTAGTTACTTGAGGTAGATAGGCAATGATTTCCCTATGAAAAAATTCCTGGTATTTTTGGGCCACAGCCTCCGACCATTTGATCCCTCTTATTTTGGTCGATGATGAGGTTTCCAGAAGGACTGAGTGTTTATAGTCCTTCTGGCACCGGAACAATGACAAAGTGGTCACTATTGGAAGGTGGTCACTGAAATGTTGGTTTTCAACTTGGAAGGAAAGTACATTAACGGCCAAATTTGCAGAGATCAAGAAGTAATCGATAACACTGTTAGATGCTAGTCCCAGGTGAGTGAACTCCCCCGGTATGTCGGGGGGGAAGGTGCCGTTCAAGAAGACTAGATTCAGGCGAATGGCCATTTGGTAAAGGGTCACTCCTGCTTTGTTTACTCTGTTGTCCTTTGAAGTTCTAATTCTGGCATGTTCCAAGTCAAAGTTGTCCAAGCATGGGGGAGTCCACCATTTGGACTTGGTTAGTAGGTCCCAGTTTGTGGCAATACGAGCATTAAAGTCTCCCCCAATTAAGGAGTACGAGTTAGGGCATTTGGTATGACATGACAATAGGTGATTTTCAAATGATTCCCATCTCCAATCAAGATCAGGTGCAGAGCCTTCAGGGGGGAGATAGACATTAGTAATTAGTAATGAGGACTTCCCTTCTGCGATCAGTCCAGATAGAGCAAAAGGCGGAGAAGCCCGTACCAGAGTGAATTTGGCGTGAAGTTGGAGTGAGATCCAACTCTGTCTGGTTGCTAAGCAATACCTCAACGCCATTTGTTAGCTGACTTCCTGATAACAAAATTAACCTTTAAGTTATCCATGGAATGATCTCTGCTGTTTCACTTCCAACACATTGGAGGCATTGTGATTTGGAGGTTAGCTTGACCTGTGTCATTTGTGGTTATTCACAGGCTATATATGCTCAACTTTGCTACCTTTTATCAGCACAAATGCTAGGATTTGGGGCTAAACATGCACAGGCTTCCTTACCCGCCCAGGGTAAAGAAGGCATATAAACAAGCTTGCAGAGAAAGCAGGGGGATAATGCTTTGTTACTTTGTAAAGGAAACCCTCATTTCCCTAGAGATGGTCAAGTGAGCTGCGGAAGATTGTTGTTGTTGTTGTTTTGTTGCTTAGTCGTGTCCAACTCTTCGGGCACTCCTGTCTTCCACTGCCTCCCGCAGCTTGGTCAAACTCATGTTGGTAGCTTCAAGAACACTATCCAACCATCTCATCCTCCGTCGTCCCCTTCTCCTTGTGCCCGCCATCTTTCCCAACATCAGGGTCTTTTCCAGGGAGTCTTCTCTTCTCATGAGGTGGCCAAAGTATTGGAGTCTCAGCTTCAGGATCTGTCCTTCCAGTGAGCATTTAGGGCTGATATCCTTCAGAATGGATTGGTTTGATCTTCTTGCAGTCCATGGGACTCTCAAGAGTCTCCTCCAGCACCATAATTCAAAAGCATCAATTCTTCGGCGATCAGCCTTCTTTGTGGTCCATCTGTGGAAGTTAGTGTTGTGCATTTTCCTTCTAAAGAAATTCACACTAGTTCCTAGGTAGCTTAGGGTGAAATGGCATATTCTAATTCAAGATGGCCGACTTGACAGCATGCATGACCCATGACAAAATAATTGGGAACAAGTCCCATTGAACTCAGCATAGCTTTCTTCTGAGTAAGGTTGACCTGAAAAACAATTTTACACAGTAATAAAGTGACTTTCCATATTGCACAATTAAATCAGCCATTAGCCTTGTTTAAGGCATAGTTGAAAATCTGTGTGGTGCACCTTTCTGCCATATTCAGTATTAATGCAGAGAGGTAGGAAATTGTTGATAAGCAAGTATTTGCCACAAGTGCTTTCTTTTGTCTCCCACCATGTTGGTGTCAATTTGCCAATCTTTAATAACCTCAATTATGTGAAAAATTGAAATCAGGGCTGTTGAATAATCCGAAAGGGACCCCATCAAGGTTTCTTTGAAAGAGGAAAAAAGAAGAAGCGGTGATTGCTAATTCTGCTGTCTGGATCAATACTTCTATTCTCAAAGGTCACACTTTGTGACCTTTGCCCTAATGTGTTGTGGCTGCTGTGTGTTTACTGCATGATTTAGTTCATAATTTGTAAGCGGTTTGAATTCAAAACCAAAAATGGCACCCTGTTTGGTAGACTTTTAGTTGCCATTATTGGGGGGGGGGTGTTGGGTTGACATACTGGGGCATTTTTTGTGAATGCTGCAAAGCAATTTACTTTTTTGTGTGTCTGTCCATTCAGAACATTTCCAGTTCTTTTCTCGAGTATTCAAAACATTAGATCAATGTGAAAATGCTGCTCATATTTAACAAGAATTTCATCAAGCCAACTAAAGAAAGGAAATCTAAAAGCTGTTGATGCTAAATTTTCAAACTGCATTGTTCAGCTGCTGCATTAACAATGGCTGTGGGAACACAAAGGAAAGTAGCCTGAGGAAGATGAACCCTATGTCTTTTACTGTGTCATTATGAAGGGAGAAAAGTAAGGAAAAGATGAGGCTTTGTTGGGGAAATTGTCCTTGAGATGTCCTTGTATCGCCACCTGACTCTAAATAATAGGTATGCAAAGGAAATGCATAACACCACCTTTTAGGATGGATGGACCTGGGTATTTTGGGAACACAAGAGGATGTGATTCACCACTTTTATCTGGATACTGAATCTTGACAAATCCTCAAAATCATCTTCATTTTGGTGGCTATTACCTCCTACTTACAGCTGTCTTCCCAAGGAGAAGATGAGGACGTAATTATCCAGGGAACTCTCCAAAATGCACTTCAGAGAAGGAGAGAAAGCACAGATGATGGATTTTACTGCCCCTTCTTGAGACGACAGTGCTATGTCTGCCTTTCAAGTATAAGCCAATCAGGTTTGGCTGGTCTGATCAGCAGCACCCTGTCTCTCATTGTTTCTGTGTTTTGTGGGGAAGGGGCATTGATTCGCTGAGCTTATTGCTTGCCTGACAAATATCACACCAGGCGAGCTATTACTTTTCTTTGGTCACTAAAGTGCTTACCTGCTGTCCATAAAGCATAGCAGCTGAGAGTGATTGTAAAAGGCAGAAACAATTGAACCTAATGAGGCTGGTGGCCTAGCAAACTGCATCAGCGATTGAAAGGACTAGAAGGTCACATCTTGGAAGAGATTGTAGGTCCTTTGTTCATGTCTGGAAGGACAAAATCATTATAGGAACGGATAAAATCTACATTCTAGATGATAAAATCAAACCCTTAGTGGCCTTGAGGAGACCCATGGCTTAACCTTAGCGAAAGTTGTATTGATGCTGTTCTGGAGCAAATTCATCATAGAAGGAGCACAGATGGCCTATACACAATCAGGGTTTATATTGATTAAGTTGTGTTCCAAGATTGAGATGTGGTTTGTTTTGGAAGCCTAAGACTACATTTCTAATTTTCCACAGTCACTGTGTTGCTGTCTTTTTGTTTTTTGCTCCCTTAACTCTTTTAACACAGATTACCAGTACATGCAGAAGAAAGGGAGTTGTATAGCTCAGTGGCACAGCACACACAAAAGGCCCAGATTCAATCCCTTGTGTTTCCAGTTAAAACAGGACCAGGTGATGTGATCAAGTAGCCGGTGACATCTTCCAGGGACCTTGGAGAGCCATGGCCAGTCAGAGTAGTTAGACTTGTTCTTGCAGCCCAAGGACCATGTATGAACCTCAGCCTAATTTCTAGTGGCCCATAGCCTAGTTTCTGCAGGGTATCAGTTCGGGCTTTAGGCACTACTGGAATGCTTCCTCCAATAACTTCCTCGTACCTATGGGACCGCCTCTCCCGGTATGCCCCACGGAGAGCCTCAAGGTCCATAAATAGCAACACCCTAGTGGTCCCGAGCCCCAAGGAAGTTAGATTGGCTTCAACCAGAGCCAGGGCCTTTTCAACACTGGCTCCGGCCTGGTGGAACGCTCTGTCTCATGAGACCAGGGCCCTGCAGGATCTGATTTCTTTCCGCAGGGCCTGTAAGACAGAGTTGTTCCGCCTGGCCTTTGTCTTAGAGCCAATTTGATCCCCTCCCCCTCTTTATTTTTTCTTTTTCCTTTCTCCTCCTGTGATGAGGCTGCATTTTAATATTTTAATGTTTTAATATTTTAAGGTTGTATTTTAATCTTGTTTTTAAGTTGTATTCATTCAACTTGTTTTTATTATTGCTTGTTAGTCACCCTGAGCCCGGCCTTGGCTGGGGAGGGTGGGGTATAAATAAAAATTATTTTATTAATAATAATAATAATAATAATAGTAATAATAATAATAATAATAGCTTACCACTGTGAGAATGCAGCCATTGAGAGAGAGAAAAGTTCTTCCCTGCTTGGCTAGATGGACAAATATAGCTTCCTATTTTCTCAATAAACATGCTCAAGGACAGCACGATCAAAAAGCTTCCTTATTCCTATCTTATAATTTTGTTGACACGAATGGGAAATCCTCCTCACATAGTGCATAGTTAACATGTGGAATTTGCTGCCTCAAGAGATGTGGTGGTGGCCCCAGACTTGGATGCTTTTAAGAGGGCTTTAGACAAAATGGAGGATAAAGCTGTTGGCGAGAGCATGAGGGCAGGCTGTGTGCATCCTCCAGGTTTCAGAGACAGTGTGCCTCTGAGCTTCCCATTGATGGGGAACAACTGTGAGAGAGGGCCATTTCTTTCCTGTCCAACTCATGGGCTTCCTAGACGCAGCTGGTTGGCCACTCAACATCCCAGTCACCATCACATACATTTTTTGTGTGGTGGTGGTGAGAGATACGCCCACATTGCCAAAAAAAGAAGAAGAAGAAAAGCCTAGGCTCCAAAAGTAGGCAGTCTTCCCTCTGTCTCTTTGAGGGAACAGGTTGTATCTGTAATAAGGGTCTGTTCAGCAGACTGCCTGCTGCCCTTTGGCTGGACAGTCCCTTCCATTCCTCTTTGAGACAAGATTATTATGGGGATAATTAATGTACATTAATCTTTGGCGAGGGACGCAGGTGGCGCTGTGGGTAAAACCTCAGTGCCTAGGACTTGCCGATCGCATGGTTGGCGGTTCGAATCCCCTCAGCGGGGTGTGCTCCCGTCGTTCGGTCCCAGCGCCTGCCAACCTAGCAGTTCGAAAGCACCCCTGGGTGCAAGTAGATAAATAGGGACCGCTTACTAGCGGGAAGGTAAACGGCATTTCCGTGTGCGGCTCTGGCTCGCCAGAGCAGCGATGTCACGCTGGCCACGTGACCCGGAAGTGTCTCCGGACAGCGCTGGCCCCCGGCCTCTTGAGTGAGATGGGCGCACCAACCCCAGAGTCTGGCAAGACTGGCCCGTACGGGCAGGGGTACCTTTACCTTTACCTTTAATCTTTGGCGGGTTCACGTTGCTAAATAATGTTGTGACTATTTTAATCCCATTTAATGTACCCTCCTTCTGCCTACCATGGGCAACAGGCTGTGATGTTTGTGAGTGTGGCAGAGAGAGAGAGAGAGAAGGTGGAAGATGAGATAGTTAGTTATTTGCTCTGACATTTTAATTGTTCTGAGGGAACAACCAAGAACGTGAGGCAGCGCTCTGTCTGAGAGAAAAACAGAACCCAACATACAAGGGAATACTTATGGCACACTTTTATTACTGTGGTAGTCCTTGTTGTGTTACTGTACAATCAATGTACCTGGGGTTGGATCCAACTAGGTTCTCTCACAGTAGACCCACTGAGATTGATAGATCTAATTTAGTCATGTCCATTAATTTGAATGAATCCACTCTGAGTATGGCTAACACTGGATGCAACCCACATTTTATACAGCAAAAAAGTCAGGCCCCGATACACGGTCTTTATAATCTAAATAAATGTATTTGCTTTTTTTAAAAAAAAAAAAAAAACCTATCAGTTCTTTTCAAATACCATTTGGTGTATCAATTCCGTGCGGAGATAGTGAAATATTTCATTTGGGCATTCAAATGATTAAGACAGCTATAGTTCCAAGACAGTGTGTGACCTTTCAAGTTTATCGGAATGCTTCTTCAAGTTAGGAGTTAAGCTCCTCCCCAGAAAAGTGGAGGTGGAGGAGGAGAAGAGAAACAACTTTTCATTCCCTGAAATCCTTTCCCAGGATGCAGAGGTCACCCCTACATTCTTTGCCTTTCTCTTCTCCTAATCTTCTTTCTCCTTTCCTTCCTAGATGATAAACAGCACAATCCTATAAATGTATGTACGCCTAATATATGCACGGATCTTGAAGTGCTACTTGGGTTAGGGTATGCTAGGGTTGCCATACGTCCAGAATTTCCCATACATATCTGTAAGATTGTAGTAGGAAGCAGCATCTGGGCAAAAATCATTTAAAAGTCTGCGAAAATCCAGACATATATGCCATTTTGGTGATTTCCCTTACACTTTTGGCAAAACTAAAAAAAAGCTCAACAATTCTCCCCCATTCCAAGAAAAGCTAAACAATTTTTATGTCTGGATTTTCACTTTTTGAATTATGGCAACCCTAGGGTATGCTGACATTACTGTTTACTCAGTTTGCTCCCACTGTTAGTTTTTAAAGCCACATTCACAGATTTCTCATTTTGCATTTTCATTGACAAATGGGTCTCATTCCCTATTGGTCATTGCACATATTCATGTTATGTTATGTTATGTTATGTTATGTTATGTTATGTTATGTTATGTTGTGTTGTGTTGTGTTGTGTTGTGTTGTGTTGTGTTGTTATGTTGTTATGTTATGTTATGTATAGTATAGTATAGTATAGTATAGTATAGTATAGTATAGTATAGTATAGTAGGTTGAATCTTTCATTGCATATGTATTACCATTAATTTATTTTTCGTGTTATTTTATTGCTCCTTGACTTTGTTATTTTGATTGACAGAGCCAACACCATTATGTATTTTCTTCTGGACTTAAGTATGAGAAGTTCAGTGATGTTTAAGAGTTTAAATGAATAGAAGCCCAGGAAGAAGTAGTTATGCAAAACATTCCATAACAACTTTGTTCATTGTTGCCTACTTAACAAGGCCATTGCAATAAGAAGAGTAAATTAGCAGACACCATTTGCCATGCATCAAGAGACACATTTGTTATCCTGTATAGTGAATGCATAATTTTAGCCTTTGATTGCTTGAAAGAACCTATGGGACCAGAAATACAGATTGCTGCTCCCAGATCCCTCAAACATGTGGAGGCTTTTACAATATTCAGATCTTAACAATGCATGCTGAGATGAATGTAAAGTGCTTTCCCTGTTCTTTCTTCTTCAGTGAAGGCCCTGCATGAATGCAATTCTTTGAGCAGCAAGGTATTGCCATAATATATTTATTTACTTTAGTGGATAATCTAGGGAATACAGTGGGCATTCAGCATTTCTCCCCTTTAATGAATATATATGTGACCTTAAAAAAAAGAGTGTGCAAGTATATATGAGGGATCCCAGCCTCTGGGGTGTTTACAGTAGTGGTGATGAGGTGTCTGGCTCTGGATGTCAAAACAAATGGATTTCAATTTAGATGGATGGTGTTGGGAGAACAAATAAAGCCAAGCCATCATGAATTCTAATAGCTTGGCTGCTGCTCATGAAGGTACTGTTCCGTTTGGAGAGTTACTGGGTCTCTTACCTGAATCATAGATTCATAATCTTTTTAGAGTTGGACTCCTGGCAGTCAGCTAGTCCAACCCCTTGCAATGCAGGAATCTCAACTGAAGCCTCCATGTCAGATGGCCATCCACCCTCTGCTTAAAATCCTCCAATGAAGCAGAGTCCATCACCTTTGGAGAGAGTCCGTTCCATTGTCAAACAGCTCTTACTCTCAGAAAGTTCATCTCAGACAAACTTGCAAAACACTTGAATGATAATTTCAGGTTAACTGTGAACCGCTGATTTATATCGCTATTATCATAAGGTTGTCAGCTGTGGTGTGGACAAAATCACAGTAGATTTGTAGAATATGGAGAGAGCTAGAGCAGAGGCTGGCAAAGTTTACCTTGCCTGGGCCGGTTCACTCCAGCCGAGATCCCTCTGTGGGCCGGATTGTGCCCACCCGTCTGCAATTTCCGGCATCTGCACAGATGCGATTTTCGGCACCACGGAAGTGAGTCCCCGCACCACGCTGGTTTAGCGCAGTGTGCAGGGACTCGCTAAGTAGACGGCTTGGTTTGGGGGCAGTTTGTGGGCTGGTTAAACGACCCCCATGGGCTGCTTGTGGCCCATGGGCCTTAGGTTGCCTACCCCGAGTTAGAGGGTTGAAATGTGATTGAGAGGAGTTCTGATGTATCTGCATGGGAAAGCATAGATAGAAGAACTTGGAAGTTTCCTAGACTGTCCTTTCTGACGCAACCTGTACTAACCTTCTTTCAGGTGCTGGGCTGCTACACTCTTAGGGTTGCTGACCTCATTTCCTACTTCCTACTTCTTCAGCCTCACCTTGGGAGAAGATCCATCAGTTGTGTCTCTCCTGCTGAGAGTAAATATGGCTCAAGACAGAACTAGGACCTTTCTATCAAGCATGCATTTCCTGTAATAGCTTTCTTATTTTCCTTGACTGGGAATCTCTGTGTGGCTATATTCAGGGTAGCGTATGCTCCTCCAACAGGGATCCGGTATTAATTTCAACTTCTGTGGAGCGTTTTAACTCCAAACAGCAACAGAAAGATGAGGGGGAAATTCCGGGGACTTGCCTACACTATATAAATGTCTGGAGAGAGAAAAAGCCTGTGCTTTTAGAGGAAGTGCAGAGAAGCAGCTTAGCAGGTCATTGGCTGCATTCCAGCAGACTTGATTGAAAGCCTTTGGATCTCCCCTGGTTGCCTAAAGCATTGGCAGAGCACTAAAGGAGAGGAAGTAAACAAAGTGATGGATATTAAGAATGATAATGAGGCTATAGCAGCCTGGTCAACTCCTGGCAATTTAATGTGATGCTGTTATAGTCCTTGGCACACAATAAGGCACAAAGGAAAGGGGGTGAGAAAGTTTAATCCTCCTAGGACATCTCGGCAGGTCCCGAGTACCTAGACTAGGTGCGGGGAACTTGTGTGACCCTTCGGATTTTATTGAATTCCAGTTCCTACCAGTCTCAGCTAACATGGTCAGTGAAGTTGTTGTAGTCTAACAGCATCTTGAAGACCACAGGTTGCCCAACCCTGACTCTGGTCTGTACATACTCCTGTTTACTCTGAATCCAGTGTGCTAGCATGGGAAGAGGTGTGCACACAATGTTAGCCCAAGTCCACATCTATCCTGCTGTTTCTTATGAAGTACTGCGAATTGATGCAATTTGCCCCAAACCAGGTTTGATCTGAATTGAGGGGGGAAATCACAAATGCCGTTTGAACTGGTATTGTTCTAAAGACTTAGACACTTGCTGTGATCTCCAGGTCTATATGTGCCAGGTTTGTATGTATGTTCCTCACATGCTCTTTCATTAAGAGTTTTGTGCTGTGCTGAATTGCATACCCTCTGATGAAAATAGGGCTGCTCCATTCCATCATCATCATTTTATTATTTATACATCACACATCTGCCTGACTTGTCCCAGCAACTCTGGGCAGCTTCCAACATATATAAAAACATAATAAAACTATACAGGGCTGCCCCCAGAAGGCGTCTTAAGGTTGTATAGTTACTTATCTCCTTGGCTTGGGGCTCGCATAACTCTATACCCTCCAACATTTCTCTGATGAAAATAGGGATGTCCTAATGAAAAGTAGGATATTTCAGGATCAAATCAGAAACCGGGATGGCTTCTGTAAATACTGTCCCTGGAAAACAGGGACACTTGGAGGGTCTGGAATTGTCAAGTGCTTTTGGGGTTTTTTTGTACCTAAGTCCAGAGAGAGGGCAAATTTTACAAAGGAATGTGCGGTTTTGGCAGTAGGTAAAAATGAAAGAGAAGGTAAAAATGCTTCTAGTGTGTGTACCCACACATCTCTTGCCCATGAACATCTGGCTCCTTCAGATCACGGCCTTCATTCCAACGCCACAAGCATTCCCTATTGCAATCCACAGAGACTGAAGGGTTCTGCTTGTGTATGCCCAATGTTTCTTGGGGGCAAAACTCGCAGCCCCTAGATGTGCTGTAGCTCAGCAGCATGTGCTTTGCATGTTTGATTTCCCCAGTTGCATCCTGGCATACTGAGTCAAAGGATTTCAGCTAGCAAGGCCAGTAAAAAATTCTGCCTGAGGCCCAGGAGAGCTGGATTTATGGCCTACTGAGATCAGTGTTGACAAGGCTAGGGAAGGCTAGATAGACCTTGTTCCGTATTAATTAGTCTGCAGAGTACCTTGCTAACATCCCATGCGCTGTTTTTCTGGCATCAACTGCTGTTGTTTTTGGTTTAGGAAAGCCATCACAGCAGCAATTCAGCATTTTTATTTTTAATCTTACAGTATTTTAAAAAAGAAAATAGAGCAGGTGTGAGTGAAAAAGTAACACCCACTTCCTCACCCCTGACCAACAATTCACTTATATTTTCCCTTGTTTGACCAGATTCTGCAAATGAAGAATTCGGTGATAGAAAATTACTTTCCCAACTGAACAAATAAAAGGCAAGATTGTATTAATTTTATATGGTTTTCCTTGAATTCTACTAGTGAAAGGTTGATGCTGCTGCGTTCAATGGGGCTTACTCCCCAGTAAAGGTAAAGGTATCCCTGCCTGTATGGGCCAGTCGTGACCGACTCTAGGGTTGTGCGCTCATCTCGCTCAAGAGGCCGGGAGCCGGAGCCGTCCGAAGACACTTCCGGGTCACATGGCCAGCGTGACGAAGCTGCTCTGGCGAGCCAGCACCAGCGCCACACACGGAAACGCCGTTTACCTTCCCGCTATAAAGCGGTACCTATTTATCTACTTGTACTTAGGGGTGCTTTCGAACTGCTAGGTGGGCCGGAGCTTGGACCAAACGACGGGAGCTCACCCCGCCGCGGGGATTCGAACTGCCGACCTTACGATCAGCAAGTCCTAGGCACTGAGGTTTTACCCACAGTGCCACCTGCGCCCCTACCCCCCAGTAGGTGTACTTATTTGGGAGCAATTGCCATTGAATACAGAGTAGACATGCATTCATAGAGCAGGCATGAATAGGATTGTGATGTTACTTGTCCTAGAAGGGGAAAAGATAAGCAAGAAAAGAGAAATGGGGATACGGAGCCAGTGTGGTGTAGTGGTTAAAGTGTCAGATTAGGACCTGGGAGACCAGGGTTCAAATCCTCATTCCGCCATGAAGCTCACTGGGGGACCTTGGGACAGTCTCTCACTCTCAGCTGAACCTGCGTCACAGGGTTGTTGTGGGGTTCAATAGCCATTTACACCACCTTGAGCTCCTCGGGGGAGAAATGGTGCGATATAAAAGCAACAAATAATAAAGAATAATATGGACTACTTCTACACCAGGGTTTCCCAGCTTTGCTCCCCAGCTCTTTTTGGACTACAGTTCTCATCATCTCAGACCACTGGTCCTGTTAGCTAAGGGTGATGGGAGTTGTAGTTCAAAAACAGCTGGAGACCCAAGTTTGGGAAACTGCTCTACACCAAGGGGAAGGATTTTAGGGAACGAAATACAGAGTTTTCAGTGAGCGGTCAATGCTATTGCTGTGTCTTGTTGCCCAGTAAGAAGGCAGATCCGGATATGGAACCAAAGGAAAAAGTAACCAGTGGTGTTGACTCAGGGCCATCTTACCCATAGGTGCTAGGGGTGCGGGGCACCTGGGTGCTGGGCTCTCAGGGGTGCCAGGCCAAAAGTCCAGGGCCCGAGAGTTGAGTCTGGGGAAGAGCCCACCCATTGGTTGGAGCCCCATGTCGGGCTCTTCTGCTGTGGGTGGCTCTGCGCTGCGAGTTTGGGGGCGACTGAGCCAGCGAGACACTGAGGCGGCCGGCGGGCCAGCTCCACCCTCCTGTGCGCCTGGGACTGGGCAACCTTGGGGGCGCGCTGGGTGAATCTTTGCACCTTTGCACACGCAGCTTCATGTGGAGGAGCAGAGACGTGAAACCGGTTCCCCAGATTATGAGACTACCGCTCTTAACCACTACATCACACTGGCTCCCCAGGTAAAGGGACCCCTTACTATTAGGTCCAGTCGTGACCGACTGGGGTTGTGGTGCTCATCTCACTTTATTGGCCTAGGGAGCCGGCGTACAGCTTCCGGGTCATGTGGCCAGCATGACTAAGCCGCTTCTGGCGAACCACAGCAGCGCACAAAAGCGCCGTTTACCTTCCCGCCGGAGTGGTACCTATTTATCTACTTGCACTTTGACGTGCTTTCGAACTGCTAGGTTGGCTTTACAAGCCAGCAAAATAACTATTAGATTTTATTCTAGCAATCCTAACCTCCAATCTCTGCTACTGGAGGGGGTGAGGATTGAGTGGGCATCCCTATCTGCTGGCTTCCCCCAACCTCTGCCAGGGGAGGGGAGCCCAGGTAGAACACAGGAAGCATGGCAAAAGAAATGCCACACTGGTGATATTAACTTTCTCAAGTAAATAAGTGTGATACCCCACCCCACCACCTCCGTACAGCAGAAGGACTGATAAAAATGTTCAGTGTGAATTGTTTGTGAAATAAATGATTTTTAAGAGTGTAAGAAATTCTTGTTTTCTGCAACAGATGTGCCACTGTTACATAACAGATATCACAAGTAATGAAAAATATCAGGTTTCACTTTTTTTATTCATTACTCAAGCAATCTATATTCATTGTAATGCAAGAGAAAAATTCAAATTAAAAAAAAATTTTGAGGTAAAATTCCTTCAAATACTTAAGTGATCATCTGAGAGTACACAATATTACAGCTGAGTGAACGTTAGCCGATCTTCACATTGAGTGCCTCTGACAACTTGTAAAAATATGATAAAGAGACAATGAAAATTGAAAAACTTTATAGGTCTGGTACAATTCAACATTTTAGTACAAGAACACTATAAATTTGTGACAGTACAAGCACTTTTGTTGTTTTAATGTGAGGCATATGTCATAAAAGAATGGCTGAGATAAAGATATATTTTTTGTTTGAAATAATCTATGCACCTTTCCTGCCAATTGCATTTCCTCTGAAACTACTTTCTCAGGATCAGTTTACACAACATACCGCAAAGCAGTTGAAAGTTAGTACATCATTGTCAGGGATGTTTATTAGGCATGTGGAGAAATCACTTGAACATAAAACTCTGAAGTGTGTGTGTGTGTGTGTGTGTTTCAGACTGAATGAAATTAAGTTCCTTCTGTGTCACTTTTGCAGTTGTGTTGTGATTTTTGTTGCACATACAAGCATAGTTGGTGCCAGCTTCCAGGCAATAAATGGCGAAGCCACTTGCCATTGTACTGATAAACCACTAGGCCCTATTTTGACTTGAGCATGAATCGTTTCTGGACCCTGTGTTCATGCTGTGCAGACATGATGCTTTTGTCTGAGTCTCTGCATGTTAGTTGTTTTGGAAATTAGGGTAATTGAGTCTTCTAGCTGTGTTATATGTTGTGGTATAGTGAGTGACCTCAAACTGAAGTGGAACAAAATGCTGAATGGGTCATCTCTACATGATGTGTTTGTTGGAAAAAACCAAGTTCTGGCCCATGCCTGGCCACTTAAGTAATTGAATTTTTGTCTAGACAAGGTATTAACTAATTCATTTAAATGTACTCCAATAGTAAATTATTGGAACAGATTGAGACTTGGAGTGAAACATAAGGGCCCATGATAATATGTTAATATGGGACTAGGAGATCTACTCCCAGATTGCTAAACAGATGGGATTGTCTATTTGTATGTAAGTTGATGTCCTATCAAAGAGAAAAGCACAGTCTCTTCCTTCTCCAAATGTGAATCTTTGTAACCCACTGAATAGTATGGTGCATATTGCAGAGATTTCCCCCTTTTTTCTTATATACCCATGTCTGAGATTTCTTACATTCTGGAGAAGTGAATGAGAAAACAATATTCCCTAGCACATGGTAATTCTAAGATGTGTCACCATGTGATATCTGGCCTCATTCAGAAGATATGTTCAGTATGTGTAACTGAAACACAGTTTTGTGAGGACTGATGTGAGAATCAAGGTTTAGTGTTAAGACTAGCTGCTCATATTCAACAAGTGTGTGTGTATAGTTTTCTATTTGGAATCAGCAGAGGGAGAGACATAGTAACTGTCCTGTACATATAGCCAATGGGAGACTTCGTTAGTTATTCTGAAGACCAATTGGGTACATCTAAAGTCCATGTGGGTGGGTCCAAAGAACGGTCCCTTAGATGAAGTTAAATAGGTGAGGAAGTTCTCCATAAGCCGTATGGAACAGTGTTATGTGTATCACGTAGGGTTGTTACCTATGCTGTTCCTTCAGATATGTGGAGTCCAGCAGAAATTGGCATTTGAAAGTTGATGGGATTGATCAGTGGAGATTGAAGGATCATTCACATATTAGAGTGAAAACAGTTGAAGTAGTGTGTTTGCCATTGCCTGTTGAAGAGCTTGCATGTACAAGCTCTACACACACAGGCTCTGTATCTGTGATCAGGAATTCTGCCCATCATTTGCCACTGAGGAGAGGCCCGACTTCTCACTTGTGTCCATGAAAGTCCTCTGCCACCTGCTGTCATCATCTTCCTTAAGAGGCAGATAGCATGTGGCAGATGTCGAGACAGATTGTGAGCCACTTTTGAGTCAACTTGATGGTGGCTTTACCCTACTTTAATTGTGACTGTGATATAATAATAATAATATACTAATCCCATTATTATAATCATCCCATACATTTTTTTAAAAAAGCAGGAGTCAGAGAAAGAAAGAAAATGTGTGTTTCTTGGATAAGATGTTTAATTTTTCTTTCAACACTGATAATGCAAGTGGCAAAAGAGCATTAAGTTAATGTGCAGCTAAGAAATGCTGGATTGTGAAATTTCTTTTAATGGGTTCTTTCTGTATAACAAGAGATAAAGCAATTGCCATTTTGCTACCTTTATAGCTTGAACAAGGGAAGCGGAGATGGAGGTGAAAGGGAGCAACAGGCAAGGTTATTTTTCATTCATGTGCTCACAAATGCATAATTATGTCTCTACAAAGGAGTGGTAAGCAGAAATAGTAAGTAGGAAACCCCCTCTGGCAAAATTTGGGGGTGTTCTTTGTAATAAAAAATGAATACCCTTGGTGGGGCGTGATGATACACTTACTTTACAAAGCATGCATTTTCTGTTGTCTTCCTGTGTCTAATTAACGTTCCCTAGTTCCCAAGTTGCAGACTAAACATGATCTGGATTGTGTGAATGCTATTAGCATGCAAATTTGTTGGTCATGTAAACAACAGTTTGGGAGGGGGAGCCTTGGCATACTGGGTATGGGAAGAGGAAGTTTCACTTGTTATCTTCCTGTCACAATGTAGATAAAAATGGCCTCTTGAAACTAACTTTTTGCACTTTAAGTGAAAAGGCTGTTGGCATCAATGGGCGTTTCCATTGAAATGGAAACAGCACCTTCTAGACGCAGGAGTCAGCAAACGTTTTCAACAGGGGGCCGGTCCACTGTCCCTCAGACCTTGTGGGGGGCTGGACTATATATTGAGGGGGGGAATGAACAAATTCCTATGCCCCACAAATAACCCAGAGATGCATCTGAAATAAAAGGACACATTCTACTCATGTAAAAACACGCTGATTCCTGGAACGTCTGCGGGCCGGATTTAGAAGGCGATTGGGCTGGATCCGGCCCCCGGGCCTTAGTTTGCATACCCATGTTCTAGAGGCATTTTTTTTTTGTTTCAGAGCCAGGGGGTTGGTGGTGGGACACTGAGGAGAGGTCAAAGGGAGAAGACTGGGAAGAGGGGCTGGATGCTGAAGGGGCAACAGGGCTTAGTGTGCAGGAAGAGCTGGTGACAGAGCAGTTCAGACACTGAGACTGAAGCAGAGAAGGGAGTTGGGCAAGGGGCTGCTGAAGAATCCAAGGTTTCTCCCTCTCCTGCTGCAAGAAGCTCGCCTTCCCCTGGTCTCCATGAAAGCTCAGAATAATGAGGAAGGAAGAACAGAGGCCAGAAGTGTGCAGGCATAGTTTGAGACTGGCAAACATCCAGGAGAAGAGAAGCCTTAGAAAGGATGGAAGGCAGGAACCTTCAGTCCTGGCAACTGCTCCACAGCAGCAAGACCCTACTGGGAAGGGTCGCAGAGTTGTATGCTGTTTCCTTGAATAAAGAGAATAAAGAATAACTTCACTGACCACGGAGCCCTATGTCTTTCATGCTGACCTGTGTCTGACTCCAGCCCTGACATATGATAAATCATGGTGGGAGCATTATTATTATTATTATTATTATTATTATTATTATTATTATTGAATTTATATACCGCCCTATAGCCGGGGGTCTCAGGGCGGTTCACAGAATAAAATCAAGATATAAAACCACAAAATACCTAATGAAAATAAAAACAACAACCCAATAGCCGCCGCCCCCACCAAATTTTAAAAAGGCATAGGATGTAAATTGGATCAACCAAAGGCCTGGTTAAAAAGGAACCTTTTTGCCTGGCGCCTAAAGGTGTATAATGAAGGCACCAGGTGAACTTTTCTGAGGAGAGCATTCCACAGACGGGCAGCCATGGCAGAGAAGGCCCCTTCTCATGTTGCTACCTTCTGGACCTCACAAGAAGAAGGCACATGAAGGAGGGCCTCAGAAGATGATTTCAGGGTCCGGGTAGGTTCATATGGAAAGAGGCGGTCCATTATACCTTTAAAGCATATTCAAAGTACACGCACCCCTGAAAATTCTGGGAACTGCGATGAAAAAAATGTCAAGATATACTTTTGTAAAGAAACCAGAAGCATTGTTATTAGGTATATTAGGGAATGATGTTGAAAAGAAAGATGTGAAGTTATTTAGATATGCAGTAACAGCAGCCAGAATTTTGTTGGCCCAAAAATGGAAACAGGAAGAAATGCCAACGAGGGAAGAATGGAGAATGAAACTGATGGAATATGCAGAAATGGACAAATTAACCGGAAAAATTCGAAACCAACGCGATCAGAGATTCACCGAGGACTGGAACAAATTTACAGAGTATATGAAAACTGTGTGTGATCAGGAAATAACACTTGTTGGATTCCAAGAAGCTCTGTGAAAAAATAGACTGGAATGTCGCTTAAAAGAGAAGATAAAATAAGGATTGTTAAAGTGCAACATAAATTTAGGAAATGTGAGAAGTTGTGATAAATATGAAAATTGTCAGATAGGCTGATGGAAGTCTAAAAGAATGTATAAGTTAAATTGGATGTTTAATTATAAACGGAATGGTTATTGGAAATTTGAATAAAAATTAATTTAAAAAAAAGAAAATTCTGGGAACTGTAGCTTACCCCTCACAGAAGGGAAGGTGAACACTCCCTCCCAGTATTTTGTTCAAGGTGTCACCTGTGGATGGGAGGAAAGTGCTTCGAGTGTGCTCTAAAGTTATAGTGTACTCAGCCTCTGATTTGCTTCCTAGGAGTGCAGCAGGGAAATGGAGCAAGACCTTTTAAGAAGCATACACTAGGGAGCCAGTGTGGAGTAGTGGTTAAGAGCAGTAGTCTCGTAATCTGGGGAACCGGGTTCGCGTCTCCACTCCTCCACATTCAGCTGCTGGGTGACCTTGGGCCAGTCACACTTCCTTGAAGTCTCTCAGCCCCACTCACCTCACAGAGTGTTTGTTGTGGGGGAGGAAGGGAAAGGAGAATGTTAGCCACTTTGAGACTCCTCAGGGTAGTGATAAAGCGGGATATCAAATCCAAACTCTTCTTCAAAATAAGAAGAAGAAGAAGAAGAAGAAGAAGAAGAAGAAGAAGAAGAAGAAGAAGAAGAAGAAGAAGCAGCAGCAGCAGCAGCATACACTAGCGTGCTGCTTGTCTTCCTGAAACCACACTTCTTCGTTTTTTAGTTTGTTTTAAACTGGTTTAATGTGATATGTGAATTGGACCAGCATGTAAATTGCCTATCAAGTGATCACTAGCAAATCATTCAGATCTTCTTTTTTTTTAACAGAGCAAGATTGAACCGAAGTATTTATAGCATATCTTGAAAAGGGTTCTCAAAGTATGTTTTTAAATGATCCACTGGGACCAAAAATAGAGCTTAGATTTAATAATCTTTAAAAGGGGTGGGGGAATGGAGCTGCTTCATGTGGGTTTTAATCTTCTTTGATGGTGCCACTTGGGAAAGTCTATCCATGTGCACATCAGTTTGTCAGGAGTTTTCAAAGATGTTTAGCGCATTGGGAGAGAGAAGGAAATAAGGTAGGGAAGCAACATGTAACTCTTGGAGAGAATTTTGGTTCCATTGCTAATTTGCATTTTGATGCAATCTGATTACTTAACGTACAAAAGATAACTAAAAGCGGATAGAAGTACTTCCCCAAGCTCCTGGACTGCCACATTTTGCAGTGAAAGAAGCCTTCAAGGATGGTGAGATTCCTCAGACGCAAATATTTAAAGAGAGGTTTTTAGGTTCTGCCTAGGTAGTAAACATGTACTAGCCTGATATTCTCCTATCTCTCTTGAGGAAGGAATAGGTAGAAGGGATCACTACAGCTTGAGATAGAGTAAGATTGAGAAAGACAAAGTGTTTGAGAAATCCTATTTTAGCGTGGAGCCGGAGATAGCTTAATAGAAGTAATTTAGCATTTGTAACCTCTATCTCTGTCCCTGTGAGACTCACCTCTTGTATACCTTCAGAGTCTTCTATTTAATCGCATGTTGAAACATTTTCTTTAAATGAAAGACATAGCGAAAGAGCTTACTCCCAAATTTGTTTTGTCAGGTTTCCTTCCTCACCAGGTCATCTAGTTTTTCAGCGAACGTTTGCTGTGTTTTATATCAGCAGGAACAAAGAGTTGAAGCACTCCTAAACAATGTGTTCAGAGGGCACTTCCCATATAGTGGTGGCTGTGGGTCTCTTGCTCACTAGAGATTCATAAGGCCACAATGGACCTGTACTTAGTTGATCAGGATTCCCCATATACTCTCACGCCACACATAGGATATAAAGGTTTTACAATAAAGATTCAGGAAACTCTTTGGCTAGCCCTGCATTAGGCAGGTAGCAGATTTAAGTATTTAAAACAAATTACACACACAGAAATAGGGTGGGCCCTGAAAACATACATCTCAGCTGTATAGTGAAAATGCCAGATGGCCCTATGTTGGGAGGGAATTCTGCTACAGAGAATACCCTATCCACACGGCCATTTCCAGCACAGCTTTGCAGTTGTGTGGACAATAACAGCCTTGTGCGATGCCTCTGGATCATTGCAGACACTCAATGTTTCCCTTCCTTTCTCCTACTCCTTCTTCTGAGTGGTGGGAGAACTCTACTACCACTAGCAGGGCATAGCAGACCTTAAATGATCACTGCCAGTATAGGTGTAAAGCAGCAATGGGGAGCCCTATGGCCCTCCAATGATCCCAGCAATGGGCAGCCCTATGGCCCTATGGTGGTTGGACTTCAATTTCTGTCATCCCCGACTATTGGCCGCACTGGCTAGGACTGCTGGGAGTTGAATTCCACCAATATCTGGAGGGCCAAAGGTTTCCCATCCCTGCTGTAACCTAAGATAATGTTACAAAATGATGAGAACTGAAATGGCAAGGTGTGATCCTAAAAGGAGCTAAGATGCACTCCTTGAATGACGTCATTTGACATATTCCCATCAGAGTCAGTGGGAATACTCCATAGTAAGGATGGTTGAGCTATTCAATATCTGTGAATTCCAATGAACTGAGCTGACCTACACCTTCCAGAGTAAAATGTGTGGGGATTGAAAGGTAATTGTACTTTGGGTTTTGCAGTTCTCTGCCATTTTGTGATATTATTCTCAGTTCATAAATTGTACCAAAATGCATTAAGAGCCATATTTTAGGGGGGAAGTACATTTAGGAGTGTGTGCATTAAGATAAAATCCATGTTTAAATAAGAATTGTCATGGCGATTTTTAAAAATATCACAGATCAATGTGGTAATGGGACAGAAGAGATCAAGGAATTAACACAGGCAAAATTAGTATGGACCCGGCCATCCCTACTCCAAAGGCAAGTGGTCTGAGAATGCAGAGTATTGATGAAGGCAAGGTATTGATGAAAATTAACATGAAGAGTGCTTCTGATGAAGGCCCATTTGATCTAGAGAGCCAGTGTGGTGTAGTGGTTAAGAGCAGTGGACTCGTAATCTGGTGAACCGGGTTCGTGTCCCCGCTCCTCCACATGCAGCTGCTGGGTGACCTTGGGCCAGTCACACTTCTCTGAGGTCTCTCAGCCTCACTCACCTCACAGAGTGTTTGTTGTGGGGGAGGAAGGGAAAGGAGATTGTTAGCTGCATTGAGACTCCTTCGGGTAGTGATAAAGCAGGATATCAAATCCAAACTCTTCTTCTTCTGATCCAGCAACCAGTTCTCACAGTGGCTAACCAAGTAGGACATGAGAAAAACAGCTTCCCTCTTGTGATTCTCAGTAATCGGAACTCATAGGCATGCAGCCTTCAACAGTGGAGGTGGAAACATAGTTACTGTGGCTAGCAGCCATTGGTAGCCTGATAACCACCATGAATTTATCTTATCCTCTTTTAAAGCCATCCAGGTTGGTGGCCAGGACTACTCTATCTTATGGGAGCAAATTTCATAGTTTTAACTTTGTGTGAAGAAACACTTTCATTAGTCCATCCCAAATCTTTCTACATTCAGCTTTATTTGATTTTTCTGGGTCCTAGTGTTACGGGATTTGGAGGGGGGGGAATTCTCACTTTATCTACCTTACCCACATTAAGCTTAATTTTATACACCTCTATAATATTCCCTGCTTACTTACCTTTTTTCTAAACAAATCCCCCTCCCATATTACCGTATTTTTCCGTGTATAAGATTAGTTTTTTTAACCAAAAAATTAGGTTTAAAATTGGAGCTCGTCTTATACATGGGTAGTGCTGAGGAGTGTTTTCTTAATTTGGAGTCCCCCCCAAATAGTGGGTGTCTTATACATGGGGCGTCTTATACACGGAAAAATACAGTAATATGGGAGGGGGTTGTTCATTTTTGCTTTCTGTTTTAAAGCGTGTAACATGACTCCCCTTCTTACAAAGTTTTTGGAATGTGCATGCATTTTTGTTTATCTGACTTTGCCGTTCTTGTAAAAAATAAAAAATAAAATTGCAGGCCCTTTCAGAGTATATTATATTCATTAAAAAGTACCAACTCGAACTGGCTTAAGTGGTCATCAGGGATTTTGTTATCATCCCACACAATTATACACTGTACTTAACTACATTTTGCAGAGCACAACATGTGGCCGCTAAAATAATAGCGGGGCATTTCACAGCTTTTTAAAGCTATATGTACACTCAGACATACACTACACTGAGTTTCAACACTTAGGTTTTTAGTCCAAATAATTTTTAATCAATTAAAATGGTGCATCTTATTTGAGTGTGTGATGCCTGACCAGATATGAATGCGTAAATGGCTATATCTTTGCAATATAATACATTTTGTTCAATACATTTTGTTCCCCCGAAGGGTTCCTGAATAATGTTCTTTGTAGGTATTCTGTAGCATATCTTTGGATTCTGTTCTGTTCTTTGCATTCTGTTCTTTGGATATCCTTGTAGGAGCAAATTTGGGACAGCTTTTGATACATACATAGCTCTAGAAAGAAAAGCAACTTGATGAAAATCAATCGGTTCCTGTAACACTTCAATATAGCATCGAATTTGCATTAGTTTGTATCTGGAGTCAGCTTGCTTTATATACAACTCAAGGGATCAGCCCAACGTCCCTACTTTATTCATATGCCCTTAGCACCAGTCTTTATGCTCATGAAATATGCTATAGTGATGACTTGTAAAATCAGAGTGGGTGACTGATAAAGAAAAGAGGTACTATCTTCTTCTCAAGGCTAATGTGTATACCTGGGGAATATCTCTGCATTACAGTATATTACTACAGTGGTACCTCTGGTTACATACTTAATTCGTTCCAGAGGTCCGTTCTTAACCTGAAACTGTTCTTAACCTGAAGCACCACTTTAGCTAATGGGGCCTCCTGCTGCCGCCACGCCACTGGAGCATGATTTCTGTTCTCATCCTGAAGCAGAGTTCTTAACCCGAGGTATTATTTCTGGGTTAGCAGAGTCTGTAACCTGAAGCGTATGTAACCTGAAGCGCATGTAACCCCAGGTACCACTGTACATGATTAACATGATATCCGCATAGCAACCATTAGCATGCATCTAGTACAGTTTGGATGATCAAAAGTTGAGATCTGAATGAGCATTGTGCCTGGTCAGAATGAACTCTGGAAGTCTTCTGATGTGAGGCAGTGGATATGGCTTCCTGTCGGAGTATTAAGCTGTTCCTCCAGCTATGCTCAACCTGTATGTTGAACCCAAATATGACAAAACACCGTAAGCCTCCAGGTATCCCCTTCCATAGGAAGCCAAATCAGGTGAGCGCTGTCCTCTGGACTTTGCCACCATCTAGAGAATATCATAATATTTAAAGCAATGCTTCCATGAGTTACCCTTCGTATTTGATTATATGTGTGTGTCTGAATAAATGAAAATCAAAATGAAATTGAGACCACATATCAATAAGTCTCTTATGATATATGTTCCTCCTCCTGAGAAATATATGTGGCTAACTTTGTTCTAGCACAGCAATTGCCTGTTGAATTAATTCCAGACATTGTCTGCATGCCTACAATTTGTTCTGCGGCGTCTCTTCTCAGTTGTTACGCTGTTTGTTTTTCACTCCTGGAAAGAATTAGACAAATGCTTTGTTTTCTTTGAAAGAGAAGGCGGGCATTATTTATACCGCCTATCATTTCTCCCCCCTGGTCTAATCATGTAAAATAGATGAGAAGGTTTATTTACTTTTGTGCATATTGTTATTTTAGTTATTACTCCTTCAAGCATGGAAATCTTAGGCCGTATCAACTCTTAAAATTACACGAGGAAAGGAGTTTGCCATATGATTCAAGTGACAAAATGCCAAGTATAGTTTCTTATAATTTGCCATTACTCTTCCACTGTGGCCGTTATTGTGATAGGAAATGGTTTTCGTCAATCACATTCTAACACATCGGAATAATTTAATAGATGCCATACTTCAAAGAGTTGATGTATTGACTATGGACTGCGTCTAATGATAACTTTGGACTAGCAGAAAGTACATCCTCTGATTAATGCCTCCTAAGGAGAGAGGGAGGTTCCTGCCTGCTTGAAGAAGCCAGTGGTAAGCCTGTGTGGTGTAGTGGTTAAGAGCGGTGGACTCGTAATCTGGTGAACTGGGTTCGCGTCTCCGCTCCTCCACATGCAGCTTCTGGGTGACCTTGGGCCAGTCACACTTCTCTGAAGTCTCTCAGCCCCACTCACCTCACAGAGTGTTTGTTGTGGGGGAGGAAGGGAAAGGAGAATGTTAGCCGCTTTGATACTCCTTCGGGTAGTGATAAAGCGGGATATCAAATCCAAATCCAAGAAACACTCCCTGAATTAAAAAAATCTAAGTAATGTAAGATAACAAAGTCATTTTGGGAACTGATAAACAATGAAAAAATGTTAAAAATAACACTTGTCAAAAAACCCAGAAGCCTTTCCATTAGGAATTACAAGTACCGACATCCCAAAAGGCCAGAAAAGACTGGTTATGTATGCAAAAACAGCTGCAAGGATGCTACTAGCCCAAAGATGGAAGGAATCAACAGTCCCAACTAGGGAAGAATGGCAAGCCAAACTGCTGGACTGTGCTGAACTGGCAAAACTGACTGGGAGACTCGGGAATCAAGAAGAATGGGGGGAATTCATAACTTATTTAGGAGACCATTGTAAACAAATAAAAAAGTTAGCTGGATTTTAAAAATAACTTGTAAAGAAACAAAAGACATGGATAATTTAGAGAGCATCTTAAAAAGTAGAGACATCACCTTGCCAACAAAGGTGCGTATAGTAAAAGCTATGGTTTTCCCAGTAGTGATGTATGGAAGTGAGAGCTGGACCATACAGAAGGCTGATCACCGAAGAATTGATGCTTTTGAATTATGGTGCTGGAGGAGACTCTTGTGAGTCCCATGGACTCCAAGAAGATCAAACCTATCCATTCTTAAGGAAATCAGCCCTAAGTGCTCACTGGAAGGACAGATCCAGAAGCTAAGGCTCCAATACTTTGGCCACCTCATGAAAAGAGAAGACTCCCTGGAAAAGACCCTGATGTTGGGAAAGATGGAGGGCACAAGGAGAAGGGGACGACGGAGGATGAGATGGTTGGACAGTGTTCTTGAAGCTACCAGCATGTGTTTGACTAACCTGCGGTAGGCCGTGGAAGACAGAAGTGCCTGGCGTGCTCTGGTCCATGGGGTCATGAAGAGTCGGACACGACTAAATGACTAAACATCTAAATAACAATTTAGAGAGATGAAAACAGTGGAGAACGTAATGATATGTAGTCTAAGAAAAATGTATTTTAAGGACCCCTGCAGGGGACAGGGGGAAGTCACGAGATTCAGAGAATCTCATATATGAATATGTTAAAAGTTTTTTCTTTTCATTATTTTAAATTTGTTCTTGTAAAAAACAATGAAAAATATTTCAAAAATATATATATACCTAAGTAATTACTGGCCAGTTGCCAGTCTTCCCTTCTTGGGTCAGGTTCTTGAGTGGGTGGTCACAGACCAGATCCAGCCACTCTGGAAGGAGACTGACTTTTTGGAGCCATTTCAGTTGGGGTTTAGGCCCAGTTTTGCCACAGAAACTGCTTTGGCCATCCTCATCTCCTTTGTTGGGAGAGAGACAGGGGAAATGTGTCCTTGTTCATTTTCCTTTGCCGTATTAGTGGCTTTCGATAACGTCAACCATGGTATCCTTCTAGATCAGTGTTTTTCAACCACTGTTCCGCGGCACACTAGTGTGCCGCGAGATGTTGCCTGGTGTGCCGTGGGAAAAATTGAAAAATTCGAAAGATTTTTTTTTTTAAAAAAAAAAAGTCAAATTTTCACCCACTCCAGCGGCGCGGCGGCAGTAGGAGGCCCCATTCGCTAAAGTGGTGCTTCAGGTTAAGAACAGTTTCAGATTAAGTACAGACCTCCAGAACGAATTAAGTACTTAACCCGTATTAGATTTATCTTTTTTGTTTTAAGCTAGTCTGAGTGTTTTATGAGCAGAAGACAGATTTTCCTTGATTGTTTATATCCTAAACCCAAAATTCAGATATTACATAGGACATACCTAGCACGAGCATGTTAATACTTATGTAAAATACTGGATGAGTGGTGTTTATTCATTTCTATGGAAAGTCAATTCCATTGGGAGTTTGAGCTCTACTGTTCTTTACAAATTAAGAAGTGGGCTTTGCAAAGGTGGCTCTTGTTGAGACGACAAATTATATTTGAACAATGAACCAGCTTATTGTACAATGAACCAGCTGTATTGTCTGCAAATGTATAATTATCTTTAATATTGATATACTGAGACAAAGTAACTGCCAAGAGCTGTTTGGAAATGATGCAGTATTGTCTTGTAAATCCATTAGCCAACCATCTCAGCAGCGTTCTTCAGTTTGCTCCTTGATCAGTATGCCAACATCAATCAGGAAACACTTATAAATCAAAAGGTGTCATGAAACTACTTTCAGATATGCAACTTGAGCAAATTTCTGCTCTAGCTCTGACTCCAGCAGATTGTTTAGGGGTCAGTGTCAAAGTTTCTATGAAAGGATGGCTTGCTAGAACTTGAGTGCATTTGAAGGACACATGCCATTTTAGCTGCAAAATATTTTGACTCCATTACTCTGTAACATTTCTTGATTTCTAAGGGATTCTACAAAGGGAATCTTAAGAAGATTTAGTACACCAAAGGCATCCAAAATGAATAGCATCAGAAGTTTCAGAACAGACTTAAAGTCACCTTGGGCTCACATAAATCCCGGGTAACAATATGGCAAAATGCCTTTCGTTGAGGCATGAATTGGTAATGAGAACATTATAAAAGGTTTCCTTATATATCTCCAAGCTGTCAGTAAAAATTCTTCTCAATTAG
Source organism: Podarcis gaigeae (assembly GCF_964106915.1). Lineage (NCBI taxonomy): Eukaryota > Metazoa > Chordata > Lepidosauria > Squamata > Lacertidae > Podarcis > Podarcis gaigeae. The sequence goes on from NC_139688.1 coordinate 42,440,321, forward strand.
GATGAAGAGCCCACGATTTAATTACTGAAAAAGGAAGCTGACCTAAATAATTTTAGATGTTTATTAATTTTATTATATTGGTTAGTTTTCCCCAAAACCTCTTCAGGAACTCTTGGAACATTTGTCAACAAACATTATCCCATCATGTGCCCCAACCCAACAACTGAAGGCGTAAAGTGGACAACACTGAGCTTCTTTTATAGCACTGACTATACCTTGCACTCTGAGAGGTGAAAGACGCCAAGAACCCAACCCATCCTTCTTGTTCACTTAACCATTGCTATCAAGTGAATCCACACACAAAACCAGTTTCCTTCACTTTGACCTTCTAGGCTTTAACTGACCAAACTTACTGAAGCATGAAGGCTTTGGACCAAATGTTCCCAAACAAATTACAATTTTTCTTAAGGTTTTAATAGGCCAAAAAGCTAAACAGTTTGAGAAATTGATTTGGGAGTGGGGGAGCAAATTTACAGTTTGGGTGCTTAAATAAATAAATAAATAAGAAAGAAAGAATAAAGAGATAAATGCATGCAACTATACCTAGACTGCTATCCTAACCAAGTCAATACATATCAGTGTTGGTGCTGACCTTTAAAGCCCTAATTGGCCTCAGCCAAGTATACCTGAAGGAGCATCTCCACCCCTATTGTTCAGCCCGGACACTGAGGTCCACCTCTGAGGGCCTTCTGGCAGTTCCCTCACTGCAAGATGTGAGGTTACAGGGAACCAGGCAGAGGGCCTTCTGGGTAGTGGTGCCAGCCCTGTGGAACGGCCTCCCATCAGATGTCCAGGAAATAAACAACTATCTGACTTTTAGAAGACATCTGAAGGCAGCCCTGTTTAGGGAAGTTTTTAACGTTTGATGTTTTACTGTGTTTTTAATATTCTGTTGGAAGCTGCCCAGAGTGCTGTGGAGGCCTGGCCAGATGGGTGGGGTATAAGTAATTTATTATTATTATTATTATTATTATTATTATTATTATTATTATTATTAGCACCCCTCAGTTCACCGTATGGGTCCTTTAATGTTCCTCTCAGGCCTTATGCTACATTGCCGACCTGTTCTCTAAAAACTTTCCAGTGTTTTCAGCTTACTTAAAAACTTTTAGACTATTTGCACTTTTAAGTTTCTGACTCTACAGTTATTTTCCTTTTCAATTCTGCAAGTAACTACTCTGTTTTCCAACTGAGCATTTATACGTGTTTTTTTACTCCCCTCCCTATCTTTTGGCCATTTCCCACCCCCACCCCCATATTGCATTTTAGGACCAAAGTTGAAAAAAGATTTAGCTACCTCATTCAGGTAGATGGGAAAGGATTCTTTCAGGGTTTGAACCCTTCAGAGCATACTTTGTTTTAAAATATTTTCTCCTCCAGCTTTTGAATCCACGTATCAGCAATCAAATATTCTTTGTGCTCTACTATCACTTCTTTCCCAGATAATATCCCCAGTTTGCTCAAAAGGCCAACAGGTAGTGCTTTTCAGAGTATGCTTTTAAGCTCCCAACATTGCCTCTGTTGCCATGCCTCCTGTTCTTGTTGTTTAGTCATTTAGTCATGTCCAACTCTTTGTGACCCCATGGACCAGAGCATGCGAGGCACTCCTGTCTTCCACTGCCGCCTGCAGTTTGGTCAGACTCATGCTGGTAGCTTCGAGAACACCATCCAACCATCTCGTCCTCTGTCGTCCCCTTCTCCTTGTGGCCTCCATCTTTCCCTACACCAGGGTCTTTTCCAGGGAGTCTTCTCTTCTCATGAGGTGGCCAAAGTACTGGAGTCTCAGCTTCACTATCTGTCCTTCCAGTGAGCACTCAGGGCTGATTTCCTTCAGAATGGATAGGTTTGATCTTCTTGCAGTCCATGGGACTCTCAAGAGTCTCCTCCAGCACCATAATTCAAAAGCATCAATTCTTTGGCGATCAGCCTTCTTTATGGTCCAGCTCTCACTTCCATACATCACTACTGGGAAAACCATAGCTTTAACTATACGGACCTTTGTTGGCAAGGTGATGTCTCTGCTTTTTAAGATGCCTTCTGTAGGTGTATCCATACTTGCAGGGGAAGAGGGAACAGGGTACAATGGTGTTTTGCCACCTTGATGAAGAAGAGCAGTCATGCGGCTCACATTGGGTAATACACTACTGGAAACTATAGCACAGCTGTAACAAGGCTGAAGGCTAGGATCTACAGTAAGGGCAGCTTATCTTTGACCCCCCCCCCAGGTGTTGCTGGACTACAACTCACATCATTAAAAAGATAAAGGTAAAGGACACCTGGACGGTTAAGTCCAGTCAAAGGCAACTATGGGGTTGTGGTGCTCATCTCGCTATCAGGCCGAGAAAGCCGTCGTTTGTCCACAGACAGCTTTCTGGGTCATGTGGCCAGCATGACTAAACTGCTTCTGGCACAACAGGACACTGTGACGGAAACCAGAGCACATGGAAACACCATTTACCTTCCTGCCATGGTGGTACCTATTTATCTACTCGCACTGGCATGCTAGATTGGCAGGAGCTGGGACAGAGCAACGGGAGCTCACCCCGTCGTGGGGATTCGAACCGCCAACCTTCTGATTGGCAAGTCAGTGGTTTGGACCACAACGCCACCTGCGTCCCTTTAACTCACATCATACTGCTGGCTGGGTCAGATATGAGTTGAAGTCTTACAGCATTATGTTGTGGACAGCCCTGAGATCTACAGGTATAGAGCGGTATCCAAATTTAATAAATAATTATCTGGAGGGCCACAGGTTCTCCACCCTAGTCTGCAACACAGCCTTCCACTCATTCCTTTAAATCTAAACTGGTCTTCCTTTTCCTGCTATTTAAAAACAGCCTCGTTCACTTTTGAATAAGTAATTTCATTAAAGTTGTTTATTCAGGTTGTGTTTGATGTGCCTCTCCAGGCTAAAATAGCTGTAATAATAAATCTCCCCCTATTACACCACTATGGAAATGTCACAGTGCATATTTAGGGGTGTGTGGAGAACTTCAAAGACTCTCATTTGAGTATGGTCTAAGTCAGAATTCAGAATTGGCTGCCTCGGCTTGATCTGCTGCTCTCCCCATCACGAATATACTCCCTCTTTGCATCCCACATGCCATTGATTGTTGCAGAGGTGCCAGACATGGTAGACAGGTCAATGAAGAGCTGGGCATCCCCAATCAATAGTCATTACGTTTGCCTTCACTGCAGATTGGACTGACCTTCACCGGGAGAGGAGCACCCTTTTCTTCTACCAGAAGGAATAATTAAGAAAAGACTTGGTGCGGCAATATGAGATCAGCACTATGGAGGAAAAGTAGCCAAGCTCCAAGGCATTTATAAAAATAAATGTGATTGCACATTTCTATTCTTTGATGCCCTCTCCATGCTAATGAGAAGAGAGATTCTCTTCTCTAAGACGTGACAGCTGGTGCCTCCTGCTTTTTGCTCTTTGCCTGGAAACTCAGCCTCCTTCGGGGCTTTGAGCAGCCTTTTATAGCGCCGATGAAAGTTTATGTGGCATGCAACTTCATCCCTGTAGGACACGCTCTAGAGCAATGGGACCCAAGCTCATGGAAGAGGTGGGTATATGCAGAGCAAATGGCCTCCAAAGTGGTTTGAATTAAAATGAAAGATGAAAACGGCACATAGTTAAAAACTTTAAAAACCTAACACTGCAAGTTGTCAACAGTGGCAACTTTTTTTTTTAATAGAACTGCAGAAAACACAATTGGATGTGTAAAGGTTCCAAGGGTTTTTTTTGAGAGCAAGCAGGCAAATACCTCCCTGCTTGGCTGTGAAGCAAAAATAAACTTTATCTGTCCAGAGTGCCACTCTCCCATGGCTGGCTCATTCACTGGCAGAATCCGTGAGTGGGCGATCCTTAAACTTTCCCCAGCAAAGTAATTTCTTGACGCCCAGTCTGCGCCTCTCCTCTCGGCGCGAAAGCTTACTGCAAAAGGAGGGCGTGGGTAATGGAGGACGTCTCTCCTCCCCGCTTTGCCCAGGCAAGGTGTCCTGGCACTGCCTTGCCTCCTCTAAGCCCTGAAGCTCCTCTCCACTGGAGGCGTGGTTACTCTCCTCCGCTGAGGAGGAGCTGCTTTCCACGATCTTTGGGGGCTCTCTGTAATCCATCGGGCTTTTCCTCTCTCCCTCCTCAACCGATGGCAGTTCCCTGACAGAATGGAAAACGAGTGAGGTCCCAACTGAAGAAGAATGGCAACTTAAGCTGACAGAATTATGTGCAGCTTGCAGACTTAACATATAGAACAAGAAGAACATATATTTAGAGAAGATTGGGAACCGTTGATTGAATATATGGGGGAAAATTGTGTACACCTGAAAACGTTAATGATTGTGGGGGATAAATTCAACAGTGTAAATAAGTTTGATGGGTGCAGTAACGGAATACTGAATGGTTTAGATTTTTGTAAGATATGCAGGGGTATACAATATGCTAAATGAACCATGGAAAGAGAAGAAGGGAAGTCATTGTTATTTTAAGGGTGTTAAAAGGAGTATTTTAAATTGTAAAACAGAAAAATGAATGTAAATAAATAAATAAATAAATAAATATATGAATAAATAACTAAATTAGAAACCGCAATTGATTCAGACCATCACCCAGCTAAAAGAAACCAGTGGGATAGTCTGGGTGCCTACCTTACAAAATTTAAATTGGCAGTAGTCATTTCTTTGCTCCAGGACACGCTGGGACTATAGTTTTCTTCTGCCAAACACAGTTGTTCTTTTGGATTTGAGGCAATAAGCATGCATATGGGCAAAGTAGGTTTTATTAGTGACACAGCGACATAAAGCTACCAAGCTACCTCTGCTATAAATGCTAAAAATGATCATTGATTCTGTTTGACAAATCATCAAGCAATTTGTGAAATGAAAAGGGATTGCGAAGACATCCAAAAGGACTTCTCCCAACTCAGTTGTAAAATGGCTGTAAAATGGCAAATGCAATTCAGTGTAAACAACTGTAAGGTGAGGCATGTTGTGGGGGGGGGGAAATGTTTGAATTTCACATACACACTCATGGGGCCTGAACTGACCAGGAGTAAGACCTTGAGGTCATAGTGGATAGCTCAATGAGGATGTTGACCCAGTGTGCGGCAGCTTTGAAAAATGTGGATTCCATGCTGGAGATCATTAGGAAAGTAATCGAAAGTAAAACTGCCAATATTGTAATGCTATTACACAAATCTATGCTGTGGCCGCATTTGGAATAGTGTGCATGGTTCTGGCTTACAAGAATTTAGACTTGCAGAGTCTCTCATTTCAAAGAAGTGGACGGGTCGTTACGATAAGCTAAATGTCTGGGCAAGGAATTGGTCCTTTGCATATGACCCACTCATCAAACAAACATCTTCCAGACTAAAGGATGGGTTGAGGTAAATTTCCTAGGGTCATGTAGGTGATTGTCACAGCTTGCCCATATGGATACATACAGTGGTACCTCGGGTTGCATACGCTTCAGGTTACACACGCTTCAGGTTACAGACTCTGCTAACCCAGAAATATTACCTTGGGTTAAGAACTTTGCTTCAGGATGAGAACAGAAATCGTGCTCTGGTGTTGCGGTGGCAGCAAGAGACCCCATTAGCTAAAGTAGTGCTTCAGGTTAAGAACAGTTTCAGGTTAAGAACGGATGTCCGGAACGAATTAAGTACTTAACCCGAGGTACCATTGTATTTATTTTATTTTAAAATGTATATGCCACTCTTTCTACTATGAAGCTGGCAAAGTCAACACAAATCAAAATGTTTCGGCTTTTACGCCCATCATGAAACACAACAAAGTCAACACAGTAAAACAGTAGGCAACGGTATAGAAACATTTCAAATGATATTTTAAAAGGGATGGGGAAATAAAATATATATACAAAGAAAATATACCAACTGAACCCAGAGACTAGGGACTAATCTACACTCCCCATTTAAAACGTTATAAATGGTGTTATTAAAATATGACACCAGAGGGCTCTGCAGAGCAGCAAGCAACAAACAATGGGAAACTCCTACTTTACCAATGTAGATCCTGCCTAGGTCTCAGCATTGAGAAGGCACTCTCTCTGCTCTTGATACCCCTGAAGGTGGGGCACTCAGGGAATATCCTGTAAGGTTTACCTCAGTATATTACTGTGTTTATGTGGAGTTTCTTCCGGTTGGATTCCTAGAGGACTTCTTGTATCAAAAATGAATTAAAAGGGTGCTTTGCCATCACAGTATGTTTGTGAGCATTTTGAGTGGATTAGATGAGAATGGGGAGGGGGCCGGAGTAAACGAGAGAGTCGTGTTTTGTAGGAGGCCATTTTTGTGGTTTCTAATTTAGCCCTACCGCCACCCCGCTTTAATTTTATGGTGTAATTCATGACAGAGTGATTACATAACATTTGATGAAAGCAAAAATGGCGAGGGGCCTTTTAATCCTGGATAAAAAGGATGGCGAGGGAAAGAGAAATTGCACACATTTTGTAGCTCCCGACACATTTGCCGCGGAAGGCGATTCTACATGGCAAAATAGCCTCACGCTCTTTGGTTGCAGCATTTTAAGCTGTGATGTGATTGACAGTGCAGGGAATGGAATGTCTGCCAGCTCCTTCAGAGAATCTATTTAAGACACTTCTGTGCCGGCGAAAGGATTTGTCATTGTCAATAGCACCAGCACACTTGATCAGAGCCGTGGTCAGCCTTGTCACTAAGGACAGAACGACACGCCTGAGAAAAGCAAGCAAAGAGAAAGGCTCTGCCACAGATGAATATTCTCCTTAGCTATTCGCATGTGTGCATTTCGGTTGCCAGTTTGCAAATTTCACGAGAAAGCCCAATACGGCAAATATTTGATATGTTTTTTTAATTTACTTATTGACACAGCTGTGAGGGGTGATGGAGCCCTGTGGAGAATGGCAAAAGAACAACTCAGTCACAACCTGTCACACCACGCAGGTTGCAAAATTTCGATAGGTAATCCCCTGAAATTCTACAGAAAACAGTGTTGAATGATCCTGAAGATAAACACCTCAACAGGCTTGCATTGGAGCAGGATGTCAAACTGTAGTTGTTTTCAGGTATGGGCCACCACCTGAGGTGAAAGGGCCCATTACTTATTAAATTTGTACAGTGGTACCTCAGGTTAAGTACTTAATTCGTTCCGGAAGTCCGTACTTAACCTGAAACTGTTCTTAACCTGAAGCACCACTTTAGCTAATGGGGCCTCCTGCTGCTGCCACACTGCCGGAGCATGGTTTCTGTTCTCATCCTGAAGCAAAGTTCTTAACCCGAAGTAATATTTCTGGGTTAGCAGAGTCTGTAACCTGAAGCGTATGTAACCCAAGGTACCACTGTATGTTGCACTGGTTTTGGCAGTCGGCAACTGATTAGACATGTACTTAAGACATTGGCATCCATCAAGAATCCTTGCAGCTCTCAATATCATTGATACAAATATATATTTTTTCCTGGGCAGTTGCAAAGAGTCCACAGCCACTGCACAGTTACCAGTTGGGTGAAGCTAAAGGAACAACATAGTTCCAAGGCACATACAGAGTGCCAGCTGAAATGAGCTCCTTAGCAACCATGAGCAGAGTTATATCTTAGGGTGGCCTAACATTCAAAATGCAGTGTTTAAAAGACTGTAGGTTCTCTGACCACTCAAGTCAAAATTAGTGCATCGTTGCCAAAAAAAGTCTGATAAATTAGACAAAAATTGGGAATAATTGGAGTGGGGGGAAGCAGTTGCTAAAATTTAGCACTCAAGGCTTCAATGCCACTCTTGGGATCTGTCTTAATAATTTGTTTCAAAGCGGAGGACAAAGGCTGTATATCTGTAAGCCTAAAATGATGCTGTAGAAAATGAGATGTTTAATGAGGACTGTAAGGAGGCTAATTACAAGGCTAGCCTCTTCTAATGTGTTTACAATGCAGTCAAGTGTAAGTAATATAACCTTGACTTCATAAGGGGCTGGTGTCAGAAGTTGGCATTGCTAGACACTGGCAGGGACTCCCAGGGACTCCCAGATCTGGGGGTCCATTGAGCCTGCTGCTGTGACTCCTGGCAATTGGTGCCTGTTCACCTGCCCATTTCTACTGCGAAAGCAGAGAAAGGAACAAGAAGGATGAGCAACAACATTTGAATGTCTTGTCCTCCCTTTGTCCCTCCATCCCTCTCCATCCCACTTCGGGAGGTGGTCCCACTTAGACTAGGGGAAGCGGCAGGTGAATGGGAAATAGTAGCAGAGACGAGAGGGAGATAGGGGCATGAAGTGAGGTGACCAGCCGAGAGATCATCCTTTGGCAAAACCTGAAACCGTCACTGTCACATAAAGACAACACTTGAGGAAAAAGGAAGGACTCATAATTCATATCACACTTTTTGTGGTTTACTTGTGAGCATTAATTCATTCGTTGTCACAACCATTTATGATAAGTCTTTAATATTCCCATTTTTTTTTTTTAGATTGGGAACTGCACTTGAAATATGCTAAAAAGGCATATTCGTTTGAACTTTGTTAGCTTGCTCTTTTATAGTAATGTTAGGAGAACTGTGTTAACTCCATGCTCGTTCGTTCGTTTAAAAGAATACATGTACGCAAATAATGCATGTCTGCAAGTAGGTAAGGCAGCCTAGATTCTGAATGGAAATTTCCTGAATTATGTGACCCACATAAACTACGCACATTGTGGAAACTTGAAGCATTTCTTAATTCGCATACTAAATTCTGCATTTCAAACTATTTTGAATGACTTATTCTGATTTTATTCTTTATCTGTTTATATTTATATATAAATACCGCTTCGTCATAAAAATATATCACAGTGATTTACAATATAAAAAACATACAACCATTTAATAAAATCATAGAAAGTTTAAAACAAAAGCAAAAAAAAGTAATGAAAAACAAATATAAGCAGAGCATTGTGGGGGATTTTCTCTTAATTTCCTGCTAGTCATGACTAGGGAAGGACCAGTGCAGAGCTTCTCTCCTTGAAAATCTTATTCAACCTTCTGTTCACTTCAGAGATTTCAACCCTGATTTTAAAAGGACAGCAGTTTGTCAGGATACTTAATTCTGCACCCTGTACAAAACTCTATATTGTGGCATTCACACAATTTCGATCTATGTTTATACTGGTGGTTCCTAATTAGCTAAGTACTGTGGATCCCCTTTTTTTCAAAAACTAAGCCATGGGTCCCCTACTTTTGGAAATTTTGATATCTTTATAGTAGCTTTTGTTATGTGAATGCTGCCACAAACCCCCCAGGATGAGTTACGTAGACCCCCAATTGGGAGCCACTGTTCTAGTAAAGGTAAAGGGACCCCTGACCATTAGGTCCAGTCATGGCTGACTCTGGGGTTGTGGCGCTCATCTCGCTTTATTGGCCGAGGGAGCCAACGTACAGCTTCCAGGTCATATGGCCAGCATGACTAAGCTGCTTCTGGCGAACCAGAGCAGCACACGGAAATGCCTTTTACCTTCCCGCCGGAGCGGTACCTATTTATCTACTTGCACTTTGACGTGCTTTTGAACTGCTAGGTTGGCAGGAGCAGGGACCGAGCAATGGGAGCTCACCCCGCTGTGGGGATTCGAACCACTGACCTTGTGATCGGCAAGTCCTAGGCTCTGTGGTTTAACCCACAGTGCCACCCACGTCCCTAGCCACTGTTCCTGTGCTAAATAGATAACAGGGGTCCTCTAGGCATGGGAGACTTTGCCCTAAGACAGGTTTCCCTGTCATATAAACGAGAAAATATCTTCCAGTACTGCTTAAACATTCCATGATGCACACATATATAATATTTTATGCAAATGATCTCTTCATACAGGTTTGTTTAAACCTGTGGCTGTGCTCAATATGACTGCAGGAGAAGATATGAACGTAAAAAGCACAGATGATGTGCCAGAATTAGGATTACTTCATTTGAATAAAATGTGCCATCATATCCACAAACTACTGGACAGTCTCGCTTCCTGCATTTTAGCATCAGAACGTCATCCCACAAGCTACAAAATTTAATGAACAAACACACAGAGAATTTTAAGCAATCTCCTCAAAGCGACATTTCATGTAAACAAAGAAAAAGAACAAATCACAGGCGGTCTTAATTATTCCTCTCTGACCCCCCAAAATGATAGTTTTTAAGATGTGGGTGAAATTTTAAAAGCCTCTCAGATCAGCTGACTTGCCTGCTTAATTTGTCCATCAAGCAGCTCCCATTTCCCCTGACAGTCAAATGTTATAATCAAAACCTACACGGCATGTTTGTTTGTCTTTAATGTTTCCTCGCTCTGTGCAGTTCTTTCATCTAGAAGTGAATACTTGTCCCGCTATGCAAATGTTGCTCTCTATTCATTAGCCTGTCAAAATCTCTATAAATATTAAATTGTTTTGAGGAGGGAAAGCTTAATTTGCAGGATGAAAATGTGTTATTGCTGCATTCTGCCATATGAACGGTGATATCTACAATTAGACGCCAATTCCTACTTCCACCTCAGCCCACTCTGAGCCCAAAGCGCTTGTAGCTTCTTGTCATACTAGTGATACGGAAATGGAAAGCTCCCCAGATGGATTGCAGCATCAAGGAAGAGTGGCTTTGTTTGTTGTTGTTTGTTTCTAAATGCATTAAATCAGATGCAATGCCAACGCTTTCCCCTATTTGCTTCACATATCAGCTGGGACAACGTACTAAATGATGCTGTGACCTTAACATTTTATTGACAGTCTGCTTTGTTATTTACATGGCTGAGGTGTCTACATCCAATTACATTAATCCTTAAGCGCAGAATGTGAGGTAGTAAATTAACATTCGTTGTTGTTAGTGCCCTTTTAAAAAAATCAAAAAAACACCCCGCAATCAATGCTTCGTCAATATGTGGTTTGTATGCTTATTACATTAAGGGCAGTTCCTTGCAGAGTTTAAAAAATGCTTATGAACAGGCTGACACCATCACAAATATAAATAAGGCTGTGTACACACTATACCTTTAAAGCACGTTTTCCTCCGTCCAAAATCTTGGGCACTATAGCTTACCCCTCACCATAGAAGCCAACTCCTAGGAGCTGAGGTCCCTTTGCTCCCCCAATAAAATATTTGAGGGGTCCAGCGCCCCCCCCCCAATTCTTTTCTTTTTCTAGTCTTCTACTTACTGTATGTATGGGGTTTTGTGTCAGTGTCTCTTGTGTGGGTTCTCTTACTATTCACTTGTTGTATTTCCTTGGTGGTGAGAGAGGTTGGGGGTGGCCTAGGGTGCGGATGGTTGTCTTTAGGTGGCTGCAGGGAGATTTGTTTTTGTGTGTGAGTAGTGTGTGTGTTTGAATCAGGTTAGCCAGATTGATTCATATGCTGTTGGCAGGTTCTTGCCATTGTCTTGTTGCGCTGTGTATGTGATAAAGGGGAACCAAACTGGGGTGAAGGCGTCTTCTTCTATTTGTCCCCGTGTCAGTTTCAATTTATTGGTTAGTTTTCTAATAAGGCTGTTTCCCATACTATTTGGTACCATTGGTCCATGCTTACTCCTGACAGGTCTCTCCAGTGTCTGGCTATGACGTTTCTGCCCCCCCCCAAAAAAAGTTGATTGCCATTGCCATTCAAATAGTTTGCATGTTCCATGTCTTGTGATTGATTATGCAGGCCCCAATATTTTATTCAAGTTGGCACCCCTGCCCCTCACAGAGCTACAATTCCCAGCACCCTTAACAAGCTATAGTTCCCAGGATTCTTCTGAGCGGGGAAATGTGCTTTAAAGGTATGCTGTGTAGTTAGATTAAGTCCCAGTGTCTCACACTGCTTATCTATTCAGGCTGTCCCTTCTTTCATACCCACAATAAAATACCCTGCCAGAAGGCAGCAGCATGATCCTTATTGGATGTTTATGCTATTTACTTGTAGGCTGTTATATACTGAAGTTCTCACCCTGGGCCAGCAGGGGGATACTGTAGATAGTTCAGGTCCACATATGCAAATAAGGGATCGAAAGTGATGTTCACTGTTGGATAGTTACAGAAAGTTGTTACAGTTACGTTGTACTGGAGCTCTATATAAGCAGGCTGACTGAACCCTTCAGTTCAGTTCTGTTCTGGCCTGTGAATAAACAAGAGCTGTTTGAAGAATCGCTGTGTTGTCTGATATGTTCACCCACAACTTAACATAGCCTACGTTGAAGATCGCAGTAGTTTCCATGCATGAGAATGCTTTTTACAAAGGATCTCTGGCTAGAACTGCGGCCCAGCCTCGATCTAAGCCACGTTTTGCTCCAAGAGCATTCAGCTGGTGATGCTCCACAGAAACCTTCTGTTCAGCTTTAATTTACTTTCATTTTTGCCTGTTCATTGACTTATATGGAAATAATAATGTCTTACATTTGTGCGTTCCCCCAAATCCTTTTGTAATAAAAGCACTCCAAGCTTACCAGAAGCAGTCGTTAATTAAAAAAAGAATATTCTATGGACTTATGCCAGCATAAACAGTGGAGAATTTGTCAATGTGGGCAAAAAGAGGAACCAGTGTGAGGGTAACGCTACCATCTGTCACAAATATTAACATTACTGCTGCTATGGGTGACAAATAGCAAAAGGGTTCAGTCTGCCAGCATGGATTAGACATCTCTGTGCTACCCTCCGATATAATCCTTGATGTAAGCCAAATTTAGGATGAGTCTGTTGTTTTTCAGAGTAAGCAGCTCAATCTATTTTGATCATGCTTGCAACAATATGGGAGAAAAGGGGACCTGAACATTTTTCGATTTTACATGACTGGTATTTTAAAATAGCATACCGGAGAATCATTTAAAAATTAGTGAAAATGTGAGTGCTTTGTTTATTTTAAACAATGCAATCCACTTTTCCATCTCAGCAGGAGACATTGTGGTTTGCAGAGTCGTAAAACCAAAATAGGCAAACACCAAGGTAAAATCTACAATTAAATCAAATTTGACAATTAAAAACAAACTTTAGCAGGATTTTTTTTAAAAAAATCCACAGTTTTTCTGATGCTAAAAAGAGATGGGACTATGTGAACTTTAAACTGGACTTTGACCAGGCAGCCCTTCACACAGAGCGGAAAGTACCTCTGCAAAGTAGGACACAGCCAAAGTGGAAACTGATATCCAGAATGGCTGGCAAAAGTAGAGGTGGACATAAATAATAATAATAAAAAACCTTTGGCTGAGCTGAAGAGAAGAGTTGATGTTCATGATTCAGTTTCATTTCCATGGAAAGTTTGAAACAGTTACAGGAAGGCACGTGTGGATGATGCTAGATAAGACAGAATTTTGTAAGGTGTGGCAGCTGAAGGGAGCCATGACTTCATTGTTTAGCAGGATTCAAACTTGTCACTATAAATGCCAGGGAACGCAAATGGAGGTTTGCCTCAGGATAAGCACCATGTTATTATGAGGTCCTCCCCTGCCTATCACTCTGGGGTGTTTAAAACAGTCTTTTGACATGTCTGTGTGATAAAGTGAAAAGATGTACTGATAGAGGAACAGTGCAGTCCAGCATGTCAGCATTGCCTGGTGTGCTGGGGCACCAGCGTGGCAACAGCTTCCATGGACCTCTCTGGGACATCCTGACAGCCAACCTGCTGGTTGCCACACAACCCCACCCTTGCCACCATCTTGACCCAGGGCCATCCAGATAAGCTGCAGCAACACCAGGATACCTGAAGGAGTGTCTCCACCCCCATCGTTCAGCCCGGACACTGAGGTCCACCTCTGAGGGCCTTCTGGCAGTTCCCTCACTGCGAGAAGCCAAGTTACAGGGAACCAGGCAGAGGGCCTTCTGGGTAGTGGCGCCCGCCCTGTGGAACGCCCTCCCATCAGATGTCAAGGAAATAAAGGTTTTAGAAGACATCTGAAGGCAGCCCTTTTTAGGGAAGTTTTTAATGTTTGATGTGCTATTGTGTTTTTAATATTTTGTTGGGAATTGCCCAGAGTGGCTGGGGAAATGCAGCCAGATGGTATAAATAACAAATTATGATGATGATGATGATGATGATGCTATTTTTCACCATTAACACCTCCCTCATTCTCTTGGAGCGGCAATGGCACCCACCTGAGAGGTGCCGGAACTGAGTTCTGACTGAAAAGGAGCCCTGAACAACACTATTGTTGATTCTGTGGCTCTGCTATTCTTCTTCTTCTTCTTCTTCTTCTTCTTCTTCTTCTTCCTCCTCCTCCTCCTCCTCCTCCTCCTCCTCCTCCTCCTCCTCCTCCTTTCATTTCTATTCCACTTTATATTTTTAAGGGAAAAAATCTCAAAAATCTCAAAACATCAAATAAAACAATCCAGAATTGAATGTTATTGACGAAAATCAGATATAACGTATACGTACAAAGCGACGTCATTAACAGGAAACGAAAATATCATCTTAAAACATTTCAGAAGGAAGCATTACTAAAGGAAGGCAAACATAAAATGCACCTTTAAAACAGCATAATTAGCAAAAGTATAAAATTCTTTCGTAAGCATAGAACATTTCTTCTGCAAGTGCCGCCAATTCTACAATGGTGGTTCATGGAGGGTGGCGGCTGTGGAAACTCAGGCTTGCTGACCTTGGTCTGCACTAACAGCAGCCAAGGTGGTCTCTGGCCTCTTCAGCAGCCAGTTGTGGGCGAACATATCAGACGACACAGCGATTCTTCAAACAGCTCTTGTTTATTCACAGGCCAGAACAGAACTGAACTGAAGGTTTCAGCCAGCCTGCTTATATAGAGCTCCACTAGAACGCAACAGTAACCATTTTTGGTAACTATCCAATCACTGAACGTCACTTTCAATTCCTTATTTGCATATGTGGACCTGAGTGAAAACTATCTACAGTATCCCCCTGCTGGCCCAGGGGGAGAACTTCAGTACATAACAGCTTGTTTCCTTGTACTTTCACAAACCTTGAAGTTCCCCTGAACATGCTTTCTTGTTTGTGGGTGTTTATGTTTTAGCTATATGCAGTACTTTTTTCTTTAAAAAAAATGTTTAGTGTACTCTCATTCTCCTAGGTAAAGGTAAAGGTAAAGGTACCCTGCCCGTACGGGCCAGTCTTGACAGACTCTGGGGTTGTGCGCCCATCTCACTCATGAGGCCAGGGGCCAGCGCTGTCCGGAGACACTTCCGGGTCACGTGGCCAGCGTGACATCGCTGCTCTGGCGAGCCAGAGCCGCACACGGAAACGCCGTTTACCTTCCCGCTGGTAAGCGGTCCCTATTTATCTACTTGCACCCAGAGGTGCTTTCGAACTGCTAGGTTGGCAGGCGCTGGGACCGAGCAGCGGGAGCGCACCCCGCCGCAGGGATTCGAACCGCCGACCTTTCGATCGGCAAGTCCTAGGCACTGAGGCTTTAACCCACAGCGCCACCTGCGTCCCTCATTCTCCTACTCATATTGAAATATTGCCTCTAATGAGGCCAAACTTAGATTCACAAAATGTTTAGGGGTATGCGTCCCCCTGCGTCCCCCCAGAAAAAAAGCCCTGAATATAGGGATGAGGACTCAGAGAATGGGTTCACTATGAATACATATAAGTGTTTTTTAATAATAGGAAGTGTTTAGAAAGAAATAGCTCTGTGAATCTTGCTTTTGTTTATGCTTATCCTCCTTATACCCAGAGAATAGGGAGAGAGCAAGTTCTTAGAGCTTGAGAAAGTGCAGGTTCTTTCTTGGTGACTCAGCAAAATTATGGTAATCTGATTATTGTTGCTGCTGCTGCTGCTGTTATAATCTGGTTGTTGTCATAATCCGATTGATGTTGGTTCTTGTTGTTACTGCTAGTTACTAGTACTGTTATTATTTCAGTTTATTCCTTGCCTTACACCAAAGTCTCAAGGCCAACCCATAAACTTCCATAACAATCAATTGCCAAATATGAAAGACTTAACTGGGCTCCTCATTTTCAGAGCGTCCTTGAGAAACAGCAGAGATAATTTGGCCCAGTTTTCCATAACAGTTATGGTTATTTATTAATATGATTTATTTAGTTTATGAATTACTTCCTATGAGACATCTTGAAGCAATTTACTGTACAAGAAAGATGTATATGGTTCTATATATGTGCCTAAATGGGGCAATTTTCAGCTACATGTTAGATTTCGTGTTATCTTCTGTGTAGACAGGGCAAACATATCATGTAGATTTGGTAATACTCTGTAATACACCCTCCATTAGCTGCAAGCTCAGGTAAATGAGGGGTGGGGAAGCAGAGCTTTCTTCCTTGATTACCTCAAAGCCCAATTATCTAAAGGTTTCCAGCATCTCTGCAGACACTTGGATAATTGGGCATTTTTATGGACAGGAAAGAAAGGTATATTATCCGAGTTCTCTTTCATTACAGTTTCCTTCTTATTTTCCTCCTCCTAGATCTTTGATGTGAAGTGCACGAGATAAAGGAACAAGCCAAATATCTCTTGGGAGTGAAGAATGTGCTCGGAATATTATCTGTAGTGATGAGCTATTTATGTTGTCAAAGCAAGCAAGGTATTTGTGAATCTTTCCCTTTACAACATAATTGTCTGATATTTGCTTCTGCGCTGCTCTTTCGTGCTTGTCTGAAGGGGCAGTATTGAAATTCTGCTATGGAATATAAATAGTCCGTTTATTTCCCTAAACCAGCAAGATGGCTCCCTGGCTACATTTGAATACTTCTATGAATATTTCCTACTATGAATATTTCCACCATAGGAAGATATTGCTAAGAAATGCCTTTGGAAGTCTACTTGATTAAGCTCCCTGCTTGTAGAGTATCATTGGCTTAAGTGGAATTAAATCGTCAGAAAACTTAAATCGGTTATGACTGCAGAACTCATAACTCAGCTCTACTGATTCCACAGTGAGAGGAATGAGGCAGGGACCCACAACAAAATGTCACTGTCTATCCCTGGCCTGCGAACAGGGTGTTCTGAGAGTGGCCAGTTGCACATCACCACAAAAGAGGACAGAGGCTTGCATATACATATGTTAGTTTATAGCCAGTACTTTTTTCTGGCGGGTATGCAGGGGTACACATACCCCTAAACATTTTGTGAATCTTTGTACCTTGCACTCCATTTAAAGGTAAAGGTAAAGGTACCCCTGACCGTTAGGTCCAGTCGCGGACGACTCTGGGGCTGCACGCTCATCTCGCTCTATAGGCCGAGAGATCCGGCGTTTGTCCGCAGACAGCTTCTGGGTCATACAGCTTCCGGGTCATGTGGCCAGCATGACTAAGCCGCTTCTGGCGAAACTAGAGCAGCGCACGGAAACACCGTTTACCTTCCCGCCAGAGCTGTACCTATTTATCTACTTGCACTTGACATTCTTTCGAACTTCTAGGTGAGCAGGAGCTGGGACCGAACAGCGGGAGCTCACCCCGTCACGGGGATTCGAATCGCTGACCTTCTGATCAGCAAACCCTAGGCTCTGTGGTTTAGACCACAGCGCCACCCGCGTCCTTGCACTCCATTTATTGTGTTTATTTTCCCCGATTTAAACTATAAAATGGTGATTTTCTTGAGTCAAAATGAGAGTACCCCTAAACTTTTTTACTTTTTTTTTTATAGAAAAAAGCACTGTTTATGATAGAGGCATGCAGGGTGGCACAGCTGGGGCTGCATTTGTCCCTCAGCTTTCCAACACCACATTGTTCTCTGGGTGCAGTGGCAGGAGCACGGGATCGGCTCTGCCACTGCACCTGCCATGTCTCAAAATCTCCACTTCCTGGCCTCTTCCTCTCAGTATGCAGCAGTCATGGGAGAGCAACACAACCCCTCCCATGCTGCTCTGACAACCTCTGTTGCATCTGTGGATGCAAATTTAGAAATCATTACTATGATTCAAAAAGGAAGACATCTCACCATAGTGAAGGAGAATGTGAGCGGAAATATAGTACAACTCCAAACAGTAGGTGAGACTGTGCCCAGATTTCTCACCTGCTTTTCAGGGAACTGCCTGCTCATGGTAGTTTTTTTCAAAGATGGAAACACAGAAGATAAAAGGGATAACACCAGTGAAATGATTCATGAACCCCAGCAGCATATCAGCAACGGCAGTAAAATGTTTTAGAGGAACTGTGCATTACAAATGGCCAAAGGCCAGCAGACTAGAATAAAAATGCATTTAAGGCAGTGGTGGCCAAACTCGGCCCTCCAGATGTTTTGGGACTACAACTCCCATCATCCCTAGCTAAAAGAACCAGTGGTCAGGGATGATGGGAATTGTAGTCCCAAAACATCTGGAGGGCCGAGTTTGGCTACCACTGATTTAAGGACTTCTTGAACAGTGGCAATGTGAGACTATGTGTATTTGCGTAGGAATAGTGTTCCAAAGGTTTGGGACCACCACCAAAGAGACCCTGCCCCTGATAACCCTGATAATATATATGTGGGAAGGGAGGATTATCGTTCCCCTGTTTCGTTTTAATTATTTGTGTTTTTATCTTGTATTTTATTCTGTGAGCTGGTCTGAGATCTTATGATGAAGGGTGGTATATAAATAGTAATAATATGAATAATAATAATCAATCTGAGAGTTCTCACGGGTGGCTGAAATATTCGGCTTCTGATGCAACTAGGGTTGCCATATTTTGAAGAGCAAAAAAAGAGGGCACATTTACCAACTTCTACTTTTAACTATGGATCACTATAACGACTCTACCCATGAAAAAGAAGACGTGTCCTGGGGAAAAAAGGGACATATGGCAACTCCAAAACAGCAGCTTTGTTTTATCTCGATTCAAGTTGTGCTTCAAGATTGATTGCGAAACAGTGTTGTATTTTTTTTTTAATGGTGTGAGATTTTTATGAGTCATTCAGTCTCAGAGTAATACTATACAGCTTACTAATTTGATAACGGTAAGACAGTAATTCCCAAAGAGTGTTCCGTGAAAGAGCTGCTAATGAGTTGTGAGAAACGATTCAAATAGTTAAAGGTTCTTCCAACATCAAAGTGTTTGCCCACACACCTGTCTCTGTGATTTGCTGCTCTTGGCCTCACCTCCTTAAGAAACTGCCTTATACAGTGGTACCTCAGGTTACAGACACTTCAGGTTACAGACGCTTCAGGTTACAGACTCCGCTAACCCAGAAATATTACCTCGGGTTAAGAACTTTGCTTCAGGATGAGAACAGAAATCGTGCCTTGGCGGTGCGTCAGCAGCAGGAGGCCCCATTAGCTGAAGTGGTGCTTCAGGTTAAGAACAGTTCCAGGTTAAGAACGGACCTCTGGAACGAATTAAGTACTTAACCTTTACTACCACTGTACCTAGAAGTTTAACAAGCGACATGAGAATTGGCATGGAATTTAGGTAACCCTAATTGCTCTATGCTTGATGGACCAGTGATCAGACTTGGCTTCCAATGTTCCTAAGTCCCTAATGACTATTTAATGGCGTTAACAGTCACCTCCTCTCAGTATTTCTGTTCTTACCTTGAAAAAAACGATCCTTACTTTCCCAAGCTATCTGAAGAGTACTTAATTGCTTCCACACTAAAAGGTAAAGGGACCCCTGACTGTTAAGTCCCTTCACGGACGACTCTAGGGTTCCAGCTCTTAATGATATAAGGCATAGGTTTTCTGCAGTTAGCAGGACACACAATGAAAATAGAGATTCTGCTCAGCACTTTAATATTCAGCATGCTGTAACATCCATCAATGTTCTTTCCATGATTGAGCTCCTCTGTAATGATTATTATTCACAAGTAAGTCTTATTCAGCTAAGGTGCTTTACAACTTTAAATCAAAGTTTCTATTTTCAAGCCCTGCCCATTTTATTGTTTCCTGTTGATTGTACCAGTGGCAGGTGTCTAGTGATTTATAGCCTGTTCTTTGTTCCCAGAATAGCCATTCTTGAAACCCCATTGTTGATTTCAGTTCCCGTCAGGAGGGAAGGTGTTAATTAAAGGTTTCCTTACATTCTTCTTTTCACTGTTTTCCTTTTCCTTCAGCAAAATAAATTCCCATTCTGTGCCACCTTGGCTTTCTTCCCGCGTAATTGTTAGCAACTGCAGCCCCATGTTTCTTTTTGTCTCATGTACAGACCTTGAGTTTTCTTCCATGTGGTTCAGAATTATAGGCCTACAGTTACTCTGAAGCATATTTTACCAATTACTATGCAATTACTAATAGCAGTATGCATTACAATTAGCGTGTAATCACTAACAATGGCTAGCGGGGAAAGGGAGCTGGCCGCCCGAAGCCACAACAGCTCAGTTTATTCAAGGAAAAGCAGTGTATTGCCAAAAAAAGAAAGGAGGGGAAAAAAAGGAGAGATCTAGTTTCGCATGTTTCCAACTGAGTCAGTTTAGAAATATGCCTGGTGTCTCTGCCTGGTTGTCTGTTTGTGCACTTGCTTCTTTCATAAATATAATGTTCTGGTGCTGAATAATGCCTGTTCCTGTTGCTATCAAAGGGTTAAAGGGTAGCAGAAACGCTCTAATCACTGAGCAGCTGGAGGTCATTAGGCTTCCAGGAACATGAGTTTGTATAAATAGTCTCCTGTGTGTGTGTTCTTCCCCTTTTCTCCCCCTTTTTGGGCGTGTTTGCTGAGATGTGTGGTTCTTCGCCAGGGTTGTTTTTGTTTTTGTAAATAAACCTTATCTTTGAGTTACAAACCGCATGCTCCAAGACTCCTCTTTGAAAAGATACTGCCTCTCCTGCCCTTCTTCAACTGCTGTGCGAAATACTCTGCTGTAGTGGGACTTGTAACGATGGAAGCGCACTGGGCATTTACATTAAACTAATTAAAGTTTAATGGGACAGGTTATGGATGTTTGTACGTCAAGAAGGAGCTAAGGAGTGCAGTTCAGAGTGATTTATGCAAGGACTGGAGCGAAGGCAGAAGCGGTTGCCGACAACGAAAGCCTTCAAAGCAGCTTGAGTCCTGCAACGTGCCTAGAAAAGTTTTAAACAGGCACTGAGCAGTTTGTACTCGCTGGAAGACGTCTTATTCCTCAAGGAGCCACCTCAGCAGCTGGGAGACGGTCTACAGGTGTGTGAGTATTGTTCCTAAGCCCCAGGGAGGATGGCAGAGTCCCAGGAAAGTTTTTCTGTCCCGTTTACGCGACTCAATGGGAAAAATTGGCAAGATTGGAAGGCTAGAGTAAGGGTTTGGTTGCAAGCAAAAGAGTTGTGGAGTTGTACTGAAGCACCGCCTTTACAGGCAGCTGCAGACGCGTCTGCAGAAGACAAAGCAACAGCAGCAGCTTCACAGAAACGTGACAGGAAAGCCCAAGGTCTACTAGTTTTGGCAGTGGGACCAGAGCAAATGCCTTACGTTTCTGAGTTAAAGAACACGCATGAGGTCTGGACGGTTCTGCAGCGGCTAAATTCCAGAAACACTGCGGGGGCCAAGATCCATGCTACAAGATGTTTGTTTGATTTACGTCTCCAACCGGGAGCGTGTGTGAAAGAACATATTGCCAAAATGGTGTCTGCCTTTAATCAACTAAGACAGCTGGGCATTCCTTTCTCTATGGAGCAGCAGTCATACATATTGTTGTCTTCTCTTGATAAAAGCTATGAGACTCTAGCTCTAACTTTGGAAGCTATGCCTTCAACTGAATTAACCCTTGAATACATTTCATCTCGGCTTGCAGATGAACAGGATAAAAGGCAAAGAGAAAGAGGTTTGTCTTTAAAGGGGAGTTATGCTGTGCCTAAGAGTGTTGATGCTGAGTTTGAGCACACAGTAAATGCTTTTGCAGCTAGACACTGTTTTCGCTGTGGTTCCCCTTCCCATTTAATTAGGAATTGCACACGTGAACCTGGTCAAGACAGCACCAAGGCCGTTACCCCTAGTTACCAGACAAGGAGTTCCCGGGGACGTCGAAGAAGAGGAGGAGGTCGTGGCTACTCCCACAGTACACAGCACATGGCTTCAGTAATGGCGTTGATGCAAGGGCGTGGCCAAGGCAGCAATCTACGCTGGTTGATCGACAGTGGTGCATCTCACCACCTGGTGGCGCCATCTAGTGTCCGTTTGCAGAATTGCAGACATTTGCAAACCCTTAAAGTTGTGACAATGGCAGATTCAACTAAACGTTCCTTAGAGACCGTAGGCACAGTGTTCTTGAAATGTTTGCAAACAGAAATTGATGCCTACGTGCTAAAGGGATTGAAGGGGTGTATTTTGTCTGTGTCAGAACTTGATAGAAATGGGTTTAAAACTGTGTTTGAAAATGGGGTTTGCACTATTTCAAAGAATAACGTATCTCTTTTGCAGGTGGAATGCAGAGATGGGTTATATTATTTTGAGACAAGTCCAGATGAAGTTGAACAGGTTCATGCTGGTTGTGTGAACTCACCTACCCATAATTCTTGTGTCCATTTATGGCACCGCCGTCTGGGACATATTAATTTTCAGTATGTTAAAAGGCAACCTGAATTATCAGAAGGGTGCAAAATGAACAAATGTACTAAGTATTTGGATTGTACTGCATGCAAAAGGGCGAAGGTTCATAGATGCAGCTATCCCAGTTCAGATAGGAAATCTGACAAAGTATTCCAACTTGTGCATATGGACCTATGTGGCCCAATGCCTGTTGCTAGCATGGGAGGTTCGAGGTATGCACTGTGTCTCTCGGATGACAAAACAAAGGTTACATGGTTTTTTCCTCTCAAAACAAAAGCAGATACTGCAGAAACAGTTAAAAATTGGGTTCATGCAGTAGAACTTGAATTCGGTACTAGAGTACTTGCTTTTCAGACAGACAGAGGGTCAGAATTTACCGGGTCTGTGTTGCAGAATTTCTTTAAGAAAAAGGGAATTAAGCATCGTCTGTCTACACCTTATTCCCCCCAAGAAGGAGGCGTGGCCGAACGTAAAAACAGGGTTCTGCAAGAGTTGGCAAACTCTATGTTGTTTGATGCTAAACTCCCTCAAAGTTACTGGGCGGAAGCCTGGCAGGCGGCTACTCATATTCTGAACCGAGTATATAATTCGGTAATTGCCACTACCCCATATTTTGCTTTATATGGGAAGAAGCCCAAAATTAATTACTTTCGGGTGTTTGGATGTCCAGCCTATGTACTTATCCCAAAAGCGTTAAGGAAAAAGGGAGGTCCAAGGGCTAGGAAACTCATCTTTTGTGGGTACGAACCACACGCCAAATCTTGGAGGTTCGTGAACCCAAATGGGGATACTACAAAAGTGGTCCTCAGTAGGAGCGCTGAATTTTGTGAGCAATCTGGATGGACTCACTTACATGCTAACCCTGACATTTTGAGAGATGATTTAGGTATTTATGCTGAGAATGAAAGTCCAGAGAGTAGTGAACCAGAAGAGGATGGTGCACATGGTTCAGATGCAGATTCTGACCAGGCACAAGGCCCTTCTCCTAAGGTAGAAAAGCCAGAATCTAGGAGTGTTCCAACATCGCCAGTCAGTAGGCCTAGCAGACAGCAAAAGCGAAGCAGGTCACCTGCAACACCAAGCCCAAGGGAGGTATCTAAACGGAGGTCTTTATCCCTAGAGGCACATCCAGGTATAAAGTCTGAGACAGATTCTGACAGCCAACGGTCAGAGGGGGCACAAGAGGAACAATTGCGCAGGTCAAATCGTGCCACAAAGGGCAAGCCGCCAGAGCGGTTTAAGGTGACAAGTGTATACGTAAATATGGCACAGTGTGAGCCAGGTAGCTATATGGAAGTACAACAGCTTCCAAGCTCAGAAGCCGTTAAGTGGCAGGAAGCAATGGAAAAAGAGATGGCTTCAATGAAGTCTCTCGGTGTGTTTACAAGTACAGAGCTTCCGAAAGGGCAACAAGCTGTAGGTTGTCAATGGGTATATCGTTTAAAGCCCACAACTACTGAGGAGTTGCAATATAAAGCCCGACTAGTTGCAAAAGGGTTTTCGCAGCGCAAAGGTGTTCACTATTCTCAAATCTATGCCCCTACTTCAAGACCAGAGTCACTAAGAATGCTTTTAGCCTCTTCAGCTAAGAAGGGAAATAAGCTGTTTCATTTTGATGTCAATGTGGCTTATTTAAACGCAGACTTACAGGAGGAAGTCTATATGACACCACCACCAGGTTTTGAAGGAGACAAGCCAAACCAGGTCTGGCGCCTACACAAATCCATTTATGGGTTGAAACAGTCCGCCCGTAATTGGAATTCCTGCTTAAACGATGCTCTAGAGAGCATGGGGTTCAGAAAGAGCACAGCAGATGCGTGTCTTTATCTAAAAGGCTCGGGATGTGAACAAGAAGCAGTCTTGATATTCGTTGATGATTTATTATACAGTGGAAAGGATGATAAACTTGCACAACAATTTGCCACAAAGCTTGGAGAAAGGTTTCAGATAAAATCACTAGGCAATGTATCTGTTTATCTAGGAGTTAAAATTCAGCAAGATGAAAATGGAAACTATTGGCTCAGCCAAGAAGCTAAGATCCAGCAGTTGCTGGAAAGGTTTAAAATGGACAACTGTGCTGGTGTTAAAACCCCAATGGAGCTAAGTTACATAAAGGATGCTCAAGCCGAGCAACAGGCAGAGTTCTCTAATCCCGGGGTTTACCAGTCAGCGATAGGCAGTCTACTCCACATTGCACAGTGGACTCGGCCCGATATAACATATGCTGTCAACATGCTGTGTAGACAAGCTGAAAAACCATCAATGCATGCTTGGCAAGGAGTAAAAAGAGTTTTAAGGTATCTCCAAACTACCAAAAGGTTTCGCTTAAAACTATCAGCAGAGGGCAGCACACAACTTGAATGTTGGGCCGACAGTAGTTGGGCAGATGCTGGACCAGATAGAAAATCAATGTCAGGAATGGCGATAAAATTTGGAAATGCACTAATTGGTTGGAGATCAAGAAAGCAATCACTTATAGCTTTAAGTTCAACTGAATCTGAGTTTAATGCATTATCAGATGTATGTAGAGAACTGGAATTTTATAAGCAACTGGTACAAGAATTGTTTGGAGAATGTTCCCTACCTATCAGAGTGTGGGAAGACAACCAACCTTGTATTAAACTAGCTAAATCAGGTCAATTCAAGGCCCACACAAAACACTTGGATATCCGTTATCAAAATGTATGCCAAAGTGTAAAACAAGGTTTAATTGAACTAAAGTATTGTCCAAGCCAAGAAAATCTCGCAGACGGTTTTACGAAAGCTTTGAGTCCGCAATCTCATAAATGTTTCTGTTCAGGTTTAAATTTGAATTAAGGTTGGTACAGCTCAGTGTTACGAGCGAGAGGGGGTGTTGCTATCAAAGGGTTAAAGGGTAGCAGAAACGCTCTAATCACTGAGCAGCTGGAGGTCATTAGGCTTCCAGGAACATGAGTTTGTATAAATAGTCTCCTGTGTGTGTGTTCTTCCCCTTTTCTCCCCCTTTTTGGGCGTGTTTGCTGAGATGTGTGGTTCTTCGCCAGGGTTGTTTTTGTTTTTGTAAATAAACCTTATCTTTGAGTTACAAACCGCATGCTCCAAGACTCCTCTTTGAAAAGATACTGCCTCTCCTGCCCTTCTTCAACTGCTGTGCGAAATACTCTGCTGTAGTGGGACTTGTAACGATGGAAGCGCACTGGGCATTTACATTAAACTAATTAAAGTTTAATGGGACAGTTCCTATGCTAAACTGCAAAAACTGGAATGAATAATAGATGCTGGCAGAGGTGCTAAGTGCTCTGTGTATCTGCACAGAGACGGAGGAATTTTCACACATCTCAGCAGCCCTTGGAAGTAGTAGTAACGACAGTAACAGCGTATCCACACAGCAAGCATCTCGTTAGTACACCTCTGCGCCTTCTTTTCCTTCTATGTCCACAGCAAGGTCTCAGTGCAGCAGCCACAAGCTGTACAGTTGGATGATTTCAAACTCACTAGGGGACGACGCGTACATCCCAGCTCACTATCCAGGCAGAAACAGGGTTTGTAATACAGACATAAACTGACAGCAGCTCTGGGCTCTGTGGGGATCGCTCTCTTGCTTGTAGCTGCGCTACCATTTGGTTCTTGACTCCTTCCCAGTGGAAGGGAAAACATCCAGGAGCTGTCATTTTTAGTTCACAGCTTCCCCATCCTTTGCAATAAATCCTTTTCCTCGAAAAGTTCAGGTTCTCTGTACAATATTCTGGCTTGCTTTACAGGAATACAAAGCTGAACACTGGTCCATGTTGTCTCTCAACTCTGTCTTTTCACTCAGGGTGGGCCTTGTGTCAGTTTTGGTTTCTCTCATTTTTCCAGTCCTCAATTCAGTTCTCCACATTTCCACATCCATTTGCAGTTTTTTTTAAAGTCCTGGTGAAAATTAATCTGCACTTTCCTGAAAAATTCTCCTAATATACATATGCAATTTTGCCTAACATATTTTTCCAAAGCGGTTTTCCATAATAGAATACAGTGGTACCTCAGGTTAAGTACTTAATTCATTCTGGAGGTCTGTACTTAACCTGAAACGGTTCTTAACCTGAAGCACCACTTTAGCTAATGGGGCCTCCTGCTGCTGCTGCACCACCAGAGCACGATTTCTGTTCTCATCCTGAAGCAAAGTTCTTAACCTGAAGTACTATTTCTGGGTTAGCAGAGTCTGTAACCTGAAACGTATGTAACCTGAAGCGTATGTAACCTGAGGTACCACTGTACATTTATTTATGTGGTTTGCACTAACCTATGCATTTTACTGCACATTTTACCCCTACAGAAGACCTGCAAATGCCATATTGGTAGTCAAGGTAACTCCAAGACTAATTGTAGTTGCTGCAAGAATGAGCTCACTTAGGTTTATGTACTTACTCTGATATATGCTGATTGACTTTGCTTTGATGCTATGCTAGAGTTGCCATATGTCTGGAAAATCCCGGACATGTCCTGTTTTGGGGGGCCTACAGTTGCCCATGGGGAGGAAGAAACTTAAACACGATGCAGAGTTTCCAAAAAATAGACCAGAGGCAATTGTGTGTCACCCAGCAGAGCTTTACAGCTACTAAAGGCAAATGAGCATAATGGTCACAAATCCAATACGTTCAGGATTGGCACAGTCCAAAAGAAATCCAGTTGCAGCACTTACAATAAAACTTGCAATACTTATAATAAGACTAAACCTTAATACTGTAGCATACAGAACAGAACAAAGAGACAGAACGAGAAAGTGAGTGAAACTCAGGGTTCTTTTGGCCTCACTATTATAGTCAGCATGACCTTGACAGAAAGATAACAGGACCAGTTTATACCAGCTGTACACAGCTTCCCAGAAGAAATAACCCAAACAAGAACCTTCTGCCTGTTTCTTTCACATAGGAAGAAAACTTTCCGGAACCCTCTTGAATTAAGTGTAATAGGAAAGATCTCTACACATCAGATCAATACTTTCTGTACTAAGAAATGCAAACTGACACCTACAGGTCCATCCAGGGGGATTTTTACAATTGTAAGCCAATTTCTGGGCTGGATGGGGGTTAAAAAATGTGTGTGTGGGCAGCCCTGGCTCTGTTTTGGGCTCGGCGGTAGGCGGACCAATGGGAGGCTCTGTCCAAATGGACGTATGCTGTTTTTTGTATAAGTAATGCACAAATGCTTTCCCAGGTGAGGACAAGGCATGACAATTGCTTGCTGTTTTGGTCTTCGCCCTGAGTCTGTAACAGCAAGGCGTGTTCTCCCTAAAATGAGAGCATGGGTTGCGGTGGGGGCTCCCAGGCCAGCCCTCTGTTGCCAGGCAGGTTAATGGTTATGGCCTGGCGCAACCATTGGCTTACCGGGTTGCTGGGGCAAAATGCATGTAGCAAATTGGGTGGGTGGGACCTTAGGCTTTAAATATTGGGGCTCACTGCTTCTGCTTTCTCTTTCGCAGTGTGCATCGGATCACCCACCCGCCCGCCCTGTGTTCCGGTTGACCTTGCTTTGCCTGTCATGGGGTCATCTGCCTTGGGGCTGGTGCCATCTGGTTTTTGCCTACTACTTAGCAATTAGTCACAACTTATAAGGTTGTGGTTAGGCATTGGTTATAAAAATTGGTGGTGGAGGGGTCAGGATGGGCTGGGCCTGCCCCTCCAATGGTGCTGAAGGGAATTCCATTAAAGGAATCCTGGGGCTTGCCACGATTTCGTCCAATCCCTGAAATGGGACCAGGGCCGGCAAGCCTTGGGGAGCTGGTTGGTTGAGCGGTGAGGGACTGTCGCTCAGCTCAACTGATCCCCAACATTGTTTTCCCTTCACTGGCGTCCGATGGAGTTCAGATAGTCAGTTCTGTCCCAGGCAGGGGGACAGACAGTCATAACCAATGCCTAAGCAACCACTCACAGTTTTTGCATTTTAATAAAGTTGTGGCCAAAATAGTGCCAAAAACCTTAAACTAAAATTATGTGTGATTTATGAATTATTTTGAGGGGTGGCTTGGGGACCTCCACACGCAACAAGGCTTTGCAGACTAAGTTTCCTTTCTCATCTAATAAAGCACTAGAACTGGTCAATATGGCATTTTAACATCCTTCTTTGGTGTTGCACTGGCTTTGGAGAGAGGGGGGGGGGATCTGTGCCAGAAATCTGTAACCTTTTCCCTCAGGCGTTAAACACAGCATGAAAAAAAATCTGCTGTTTGGTCTGCACTTTTTGTGCCTGCTTCAGTTGATTGCTTTGCTTGCCGTTGTTTTTTTTTTTACAGGTAGAATTAATTAATACAGCTTACTCCCCCCCACCCTCCTTGAATGCCTGTTGCATTTAATTAAATGATAGAGTCTGAATCCTGTTCCCGGATCACAGCAAGAACAAATCGCTTATGCAAAAGGTGTTTTCTCGGGGGTCTGGGTGAAGATGCTTCTCCCGTAACAACACGGTGGCAGTGCTGATGTTCCAGATTACTGACAGAGTTATTT
This sequence comes from Podarcis gaigeae, assembly GCF_964106915.1. NCBI lineage: Eukaryota > Metazoa > Chordata > Lepidosauria > Squamata > Lacertidae > Podarcis > Podarcis gaigeae. The sequence goes on from NC_139688.1 coordinate 42,469,091, forward strand.
GAATGCCATTTTTTCGGTGTCATGAGGTTCAGCCAACAGCTGCTCCTGCCCTAGCACTTCTCCAGCTCTTTCTTCATTCCCTGTTTTCTCACGGCTCAGACAAGAAACCTGAAGGAGCGTCTCCACCCCCATCGTTCTGCCCGGACGCTGAGGTCCAGCGCCGAGGGCCTTCTGGCGGTTCCCTCATTGCGAGAAGCAAAGCTACAGGGTACCAGGCAGAGGGCCTTCTCGGTAGTGGCGCCTGCCCTGTGGAACGCCCTCCCATCAGATGTCAAAGCGATAAATAACTACCTGACATTCAGAAGACATCTGAAGTCAGCCCTGTTCAGGGAAGTTTTTAATCTGTGATATTTTAGTGTATTTTTGGTTTCTATGGAAACAGCCCAGAGTGGCTGGGGAAACCCAGCCAGATGGGCGGGGTACAAATAAATTATTATTATTATTATTATTATTATTATTATTATTATTATTATGCCTCTCAAACACAACCGTGGCATAGTGGCCGCCTTGCTGTCCCCACACTGTGCCGTAGGGAGGACATCGATTTGACCAGAATACAGACAAGACAGCTTGCAACAAAATACGAATTCTTTTGTATTGGGGCAGTGAAAGCTGGAATTTGTAAAATGCGGGTGGCGCTGTGGGTTAAACCACAGAGCCTAGTACTTGACGATCAAAAGGTCTGCGGTTCGAATCCCCATGATGGGGTGAGCTCCCGTCGCTCGGTCCCTGCTCCTGCCAACCTAGCAGTTCGAAAGCACTTCAAAGTTCAAGTAGATAAATAGGTACCGCTCCGGCGGGAAGGTAAACGGTGTTTCCATGTGCTGCTCTGGTTTGCCAGAAGCTGCTTAGTCATGCTGGCCACATGACCCGGAAGCTGTACGCCGGCTCCCTCAGCCAATAAAGCGAGATGAGCGCCGCAACCCCAGAGTCGGTCACGACTGGACCTAATGGTCAGGGGTCCCCCTTTACTTTAAAACTCATTAGTGCAGTTTTAGGGTATTTGGATACTAAAGAAACCCTATATATTGAGACCACCATGAAATGCCGAGACTTTTTGACTTTGCAAGCTAGTGGTAGGATTTTGGGTTTTTTAAAAATCGTTTTTATTTGATTTTACAAATATAAATTTATAACCATACCAAATGCACATCCATATAAAGAGATTACTTTGAATCTCAAGACTTCCCCCCATATCCATGGGTCTTATTGTCATTATTTTCAACGGCATATTATTACATAATCCATATTTTGTATCTTTCCATATTGTCCATCATGTTAGTTACATTACAAGTGTTGTTAAAATCCTGCTAATATTTTCTTTTCTTTTTAATTTTTTATTTATAAAATTTTGCTAATATTTTCATCTGCTCACAGTGGTCTCCTAAATAAATTTCCCATTCTTTCTGGAATTTCTTATCTTCTTGGTCCCTGCGCTTTCTGGTCAGTTTTGCCATTTCAGCATAGTCTAACAGCTCAGTTTGCCATTTCTCTCTGGTAGGGACCAGTGGCGTAGCGTGGGGGGTGCAGGGGGGGCCGGCCGCACCGGGCGCAACATCTGAGGGTTAGGGTTAGGGGGCGCAAATCCACGGGTTAGGGGGCGCAAATTACTTGCCTTGCCCCGGGTACTGACAACCCACGCTACGCCACTGGTAGGGACACTTTCTTCCTTCCATCTCTGGGCTAGTAGCATCCGTGCTGCTGTTGGCGCATACATAAAGAGTCTTTTCTGTTCCTTTGGAATGTCGGGACCAATAATTTCTAATAGAAAGGCTTCTGGGTTGTTGTTTTTTACAAAAGTAAATAAACATTTTTTTCAGCTCGTTATAGATCATTTCCCAGAAAGCCTTTACATGACCATCACATATGATAAAGGGTACCTTCTTTTCCTTTACATTTCCAGCAGGTATTTGTGCATGTTTTATACATTTTTGCTTGCTTACTAGGAGTTAACTACCACTGGTACAACATTTTCATATAATTTTTTTCCATGTACAACATGCCGTGAATTTGCAAGCTTGCACTAGGTTAAACCAATTGTCCACCTAGCTCCCATAGTGGTGCCTTCCAGGGGTTGTTTGTCTCCAGCTCCCAACAGCTGCACCACCATGGTCAACGCTCAAGGATAATGAAAATTGTAGTCTACATAAGAAGAACCTGCTGGATCAGACTATGGCCCATCTAGGCCAGCATCCTGTTCTCACAGTGACCAACCAGATGCCTGTGGGGAAACCCACGAAAAGGACTTGAGCCCAAGAGCACTTTTCTTCTCCCCTGTGGTTTCTGGTAACTGGTATTCAGAAGCATTACTGCCTCTGATTTGAGGGGAGAATATAGCCCCTGATAGTAGGGATGCAGGTGGCGCTGTGGTCTAAACCACTGAGCCTCTTGGGCTTGCCGATCAGAAGGTTGGTGGTTCAAATCCCCACGATGGAGTGAGCTCCCTGTTAAATAGTGGGAAAGATGGACGAAGGACACAGCTCTTTATTACAACAGTTAGAACTGCTCCTAGAATCCGACTGACTGCAGCCTAGCTGGCTGCTTTATATAATACTTGAAACAGTAACAACTCACAACTAGCTAACCAATCAGGAGTGACAGTTTTCAATCCTTCATTTACATACTGGTGGCCCTGAGTGAGAACTGCAACTAATCTTAATACATAACACTCCTGTTGCTCTGTCCCAGCTCCTGCCAACCTAGCAGTTTGAAAGCATGCCAGTGCAAGTAGATAAATAGGTACCACTACGGCGGGAAGGTAAACGGTGTTTTTGTGCACTCGGGTTTCCGTTACGGTGTTCTGTTGCGCCAGAAGCAGTTTAGTCATGCTGGCCACATGACCCGGAAAGCTGTCTGTGGACAAACGCCGGCTCCCTCGGCCTGAAAGCGAGATGAGCGCCGCAACCCCATAGTTGCCTGGGACCAAGGGAGCAATCCTATAGCAAAATCCTACTCCAGTGAAGTTATGTTAGGGTCCAACAGATCTCTGGCTAAACCGAGAGGTTCTCTGCACAGCCAGGCTATGCCAGATTAACACCCTCGTCCTCAGCTCAACTGGAAATACATCAACATACCTCTCCCATCCCAGCTTAGCTGAGACCCAGTTGGCAGAGCTGAGCCTTGTGGATCTTAAACTGCCATTTGCCCTGAAGAAGAGCAGGAACAGGAACAGGAGGAGAGATTTAGACTGGATCCTAAACCTGTTCATCTCAGACAGGTGACCTGGCAACCCAGTCTAAATTAAGCCAGCAAAAATGGTATTATAACTCAAGCACTACTTTGAAGACTTGTTTCGCCTCTGCCAGGTTTAGGTAGGCTCTGCCAGCAACAGCCTCACTCCTGAACAGGGTTTGGATCTGGAATACTTGTTGCCAGATTAATTTTTGCCAGCCTTACTTTAGGCCAATTTCTTCTGTATAAGATTGCTCCCTAAGTGTGATAATTTGCGGTGCAATCCTAACCTAACTACTCAGAGAAGTACAGCATGTTGAATTCAATGGGACTTATTGCAAGGTAGGTGGAGCTTGCAGCCTAAGTCTGTATCTAATGCAATGTGTTGTTGCATCGTATTTTTTTCTTTTTTTAAAAAAGCCTTGATTAACATTATTAACAACCCAGAAGTGTAGCAGCAGGGTATTACATCATACCATATACAAAGCAAACAAGCAATAAATAATAAGAGAAAGAAATGGCGACACACCAATATCAATCAAGACATCCATATTTCCTGAACTGTCACTGCTGCATCATAATTCAATATATAAATTATGTTTCAAAGGGAATTGGGGCTCCGTCTTCTATTTGCCTTGAGTCCTTTCAGTGATTTGTATTAGAGTGTTGCTACACTTTACAATTATATGAATGGACAAGGAAAAACTGTTATTTAACCACTTGGAAATCTAATTATTTTTGATAAAGTAGTAAATTCAAACAAAGGTAAGAACAGCTTGTTGAAGAGCTCCTTAGCATGCATAAAGATTGCATAAACTCTGGGGATTAATCCATGTGCTAATTGCTTTATAAGTAAAGATATTTCTGGGCTCTTGCAAGAGATACAGAGATGCTTGTCAATTTTCTAGATTGTATATCAATGTTAGATGTAAGATCTGTTGGGATACAAGTGCAAAAGTTGCAGTTTTACTTGTGTACTGAATTGTCAGATGATTTAGGTGTGTGTGTGTTTGGCTGAAATCCTGTACACACTTTAGCCCGCTTTGCTACTTCTGAATAGACATGAACAGATCTACACTGTTCATTTAGTAATCCTCTTGCAATATATCATAAGTTTGCTTTTATGTGCAGGTTCATCCTACCATCATTTGTGATGGTAGCAGAGTGTTTTATTAGCCTCAGATGTGTCTCACTGTTGCCACCCAGCTGTGATCTTTTCTGGACAGGTTTAACCCTGGCTGCAGTTGCCTATGCTCTGGAAACCACTAGGTTAGACTACTGCAATGCACAGTATGCTGGGCTGCCTTTGAAGATTGTTCAGAAACTACACCTAACGCAGAATGTGGCGGCTAGATTGCTAACTGGAGCAAGAAGGCACAAACATATAAAGCGGGTTCTGACTTGACTGCACGGTCTGCCAGTTTGTTTCCAGGCTCAATTCAGCCTGCTGGTTTTGACCTTTAAAGACTTATATGGCTCTGGACCTTTATATACCGAATGGCCTGCCCGCTACCCTATGAACCTGCCTGGAGCCTGAGATCATCATCTGATGCCCTTCTCTGTGTGCCACCAGAAGGTGGCGATGAGAAAATGGGCCTTCTCTTGTAGTAGCCCAGCCCATTTACAGGGCGCTCTTTCCAGGAAAATCCACATGGCACCAACTTCGTTATCTTTTCAGCTCCAGGCAAATATGTTTTGGTTTGGGGGCAACACCAATGATATAAAATTCTTAAATTTGTTTTTAACATCTCTGTAATATCACCATCATTATCAGTACAGTGGACGCATGGGTTGCGAACGTGATCCGTGCAGGAAGCACGTTCGCAACCCGCAGCACTGCATCTGCGCACGCATGGGTCGTGATTCAGTACTTCTGCGCATGCGCAAAGCACAACCCGAAATCACGCAGCCTGAAGCATTTGTAACCCGAGGTATGACTGTATTATTATTAGCTTGATTGTAAAGCTCCTCAGGGACTTTTTTCGTGTCTTCCTTGTATGTTGCATGAACCACGTGGATGCTTTTGCAGAATCTGAGCCCATTCACGTGACTCAGCTGAATTTGACGGTCAAGCCTTGCAGTCTGGCAGCATCAGTTTGTGGTGAGGCTGCCATGTGCTGATCTCACATCACCGTGTGCTGATCTCAGCCCAGATCAAAGGCATGGGGCCTCTCTTTTGAGGTATGGGGCAGTGGCGTAGCGTGGGGGGTGCAGGGGGGCCGGCCGCACTGAGTGCAACATCTGGGGGTTAGGGTTAGGGGGCGCAAATCCACGGGTTAGGGGGCGCAAATCCACAGGTTAGGGGGTGCAAATTACTTGCCCCGGGTGCTGACAACCCACGCTACGCCACTGGTATGGGGGATACGTTAACTCTACATAGGTCTCCGTGTGATATATTTTGTGCATGCCAGAGATTTGGGTGTGTCAATATTTTCTTTGTTTAGCAGAGAGTATGCTTAATCCTCGAAATAAATAGCTCTTTGTGAGGGAATTCCGTAAGTAGGGCAACATCATAGTGAATGTCTCATTCTGTCACCTTCTTCACTGCTGATGCCTGGAGCAGAGCCTTCAATGATGACCACAGTGTACAGGCAGGTATTCTTCCTTAGTCCAAATTACATCCCACGCCCTCTCGCGGCCAAGCCATTTCCAGTCACATAAGACGTATGCTGCATTAAAAAAAATAATTCAGAATCTAACAATCCATTACTGGTGCCAGGAGAAATTCCAGACCTTAACAGTGCAAAGCACAAGTTCTGTCGAGCATATCTGCTCCTGCGATTCTCAACATTGTTCATGTTCAAACACAGATTCTAGGCCGGCTTGCAAGAGGCAATTTCATCTGATTCTAAAAGCTGTAAAAAGATTGCTGAAAGGGGAAATGTATCAAAGGCGAACAGGAAAGTGGGGGGAGAGGTCTCTAAAGGATAGGGCACATGTTCTGGGAAGAAATCAGGGACAAAATAAAGTTTCCCAAAGAGATCAATGTTCTTTGCAAGAGTCTTCAACGGATAGGGGCACATTCGTTTTCTCAAGCGGGCAAGCAAGACTTCTTGCATTTAGGACCCGACATTAACTGTATTAACATTACATACTTTCCCCTACATAATGCTGTTGTATAAAGTACAACACTGAAATTGGACTGAAGGAGTTGAACAGCGTGGTGCTTTTCTTCTCTGCTCTGCTTTTGCTAATGGCAGCTGAAAGGATTTCCATCTAATGGCTAATCTAAGAGCTACTTTAAAATGTCAAAAGTCTTCCAAAATGGAACATCTCTCTGTGGGTGAGGAAGGAAGGCGAATCAATTGAGGCATTAACCGTGGGGGGTCTGCCTTGAAGGGGGCAGCCCTTCAGCCTCTGGAAAAGAGAATCTCCGAGTGTTAAGTAAAAGGGCAAAAACTTACCCAAGATATGAATCGCAAAATTACCCTCCGCTTGCTGATACTTATGGAACCATCTACACTCGAGAGGGATGAGTCGGCATGATTGGGGAAAAGGTTTGTTGAAGTTCAAAGCACGGAGGGGAGGGGAATCAAAGTAGCATAATGTGGACTGAGCAGGGGTGCCAACTTGAATAAAATATTGGGGGGGGGGCCACATAAGCCCTGCCTTGCATAATCAATAGCAAGACACAGCGCGCACACACCATTTGAATGGCAATGCACATCAACTTTGCGGGGGAGCATGGCCCCCTCAAATATATATTTTTTATATATATATATAATTTTTTATTAGTTTTTTTAACATATAATTTTCAACAGTAATTAAACATACTTTTACATCTTATTCAAATTTTTGACTTCCATCAACCCTGTCTGAAAATTTTCCAATCTAATCTCTCCATATGCATTTCTTATCTTCCCTATTACATTTCAAACTCATAACCAATATCTCTATCTTTTTCTACTTTGTAACACTTCGTATATTTCTCCTTATAAAACTTATTGTAGTCCCACTAGCGTAATTTGTTGATTACAGTTGCTCTTCAAATAATTCATATACTTCTTCCAGTCTTCTGTAAATCTCTGGTCCCGCAGGTTTCGAATCCTTCCTGTCATTTTGTCCAATTCTGTGTAGTCCATTAATTTCGTCTGCCATTCTTCTTTTGTCGGAATTTCTTCTTGTTTCCATTTCTGGGCTAACAATACTCTTGCCGCAGTTGTTGCATATAAAAACAATTTAACATCTTGCCTATTAATGTCCTGACCTATAATACCAAGTAAAAATGCTTCTGGTTTTTTTAAAACTTCTGGTTGATCATGGAGCTGAAAGCAAGTGGGATTTAATCCTCAGGGGAGAATCCAGCTTTTTTTTGAGGGGGGAAGGGGGCATTTGCATAGGCCCCCTCAAATATTTTATGGGGGTGCTGAAGGGACCTTGGCCCCTAGGAGTTGGCTCCTACGGGACTGAGTATGCTTAGTGGCTATATCACACATACATGCATACATACATACATACATACATACGTACATACATACATAAAGGTAAAGGTAAAGGTAAAGGTAAAGGTAAAGGTAAAGGTGAAGGTACCCCTGCCCGTACGGGGCAGTCTTGCCAGACTCTAGGGTTGTGCACTCATCTCACTCTATAGACTGGGAGCCAGCGCTGTTCGCAGACACTTCTGGGTCACGTGACAGCGTGACAGCCACCCAATCTTAAACAACTCCTAACCCACAATAATACTACAACCAGACTTAACACGGACACTGGCACCAGAGCCTGCAATAAACCCAGATGCCAACTTTGCTGCCACATACACCCGGACAACACCATTACTGGCCCCAACAACATCACACATACCATCTCGGGACTATTTAATTGCTCATCATTTAACATTGTGTATGCCATCAAATGCCAACAGTGTCCTTCAGCTCTCTATATTGGACAAACAGGCCAAACCTTACACCAAAGAATAAACGGACATAAATCTGACATCAGGAATCACAAAACAGAGAAACCAGTAGGAGAACACTTCAATCTCCCAGGACATTCTATACAAGATCTCAAAGTAGCTGTTTTACTACAAAGGAATTTCAGAAATAGACTGGAAAGAGAAGCTGCTGAATTGCAACTTATTACCAAACTTAAAACCATGGAGAGACCTGGTCTGAACAAAGACTTTGGATTCTTATCTCATTATACATGACAAAGCCATTTTTCACCTTCTCACCCCTTGCTTTTTCCTGTAAGACCTATTGCAGTCGTTAAGAGTCGTCAACAGGCTCATCACAGCTATCTGCCAATCCCCCATTCCCACCACCCTTCTGAGTAATACCCCTCCCCACCTTCTCACTATATAGAAGGGTCTGGAAACTTCTGTTTCAGTGTATCTGAAGAAGTGTGCATGCACACGAAAGCTCATACCAAGAACTAACTTAGTTGGTCTTTAAGGTGCTACTGGAAGGAATTTTTTTTGTTTTCTCTACTGTACATTTAAAACACATGATTGACTCCCCCCCCCCAAAAGAATCCCAGGAGCTGTAGCTTGCCCCTTGGAGAGTTGCATTTCAGTTCCCAGAACCCTCTGCAAACTACAGGTCCCATGATACTCTGGGGGAAGCCACAGGCTTCAAATGCGTACACAGCCAAGGACAATAAGCAATGGGGGCCAAACAGAAGCAAGGCGAATTTAGGTGGAGGACAAAAAAATGCCAGTCTCAAGTGTAAAAATGCTTAGCCAATTTAATAAGTTGCCTTGGAAACTTAGGAACTCTTTCTCAGGAGGCTTTGAAGAGCCAAGCGGATGAAAAGTTGCTCAGGGATTGCATTGCCTGGGGATTCCTGCTTAAATGACTTGTATAGCAGTTTCAGAAGCTGGAGAACACTCTGTTCTCTAACTGCCCTATAAGCATCCTGGCTCTGCTTTTAAGTCAAGGCTTAGACAATGTAGTCAGCCAAGGGCATGTCGAAGAGACACGTGGTTATCTATGAATCCAGTTAATTAGACTAACATTTGCTGTAAGTGTTCAGTTTTCTGTAAAGCTATCTAAAGGTTATGTTGTGCTTACAGATAACCCAACCACGGAGGAATTCTGCAACCTCCTCAAATGGGAGCTGGCTATTTATAGGAGTGATAAAGATCTGGAACAGTTGTAGCCTCTCATATTAAATCCATTTACTGTATAATCAAAAGCGAGACCTTTGCCTCGCTTTGAGTGTTGTTTTGTTTTGGGAAAATGGGATCTGTCTTCAAAAATGCAACAACAACAACAACAACAACAAAGCTATCAGAGAAGCAATCCCTTTGCCTGGCCTATCCCGTGGAGCCTTGTTAGGTCATTAAATTGCCTCTGATTTGATATCATTGCTGTCTATGTTGTCAGAAGCATTTTCATTCGGTTTCTGGTAACGCTTACCTGCTTTGTGCAGATGCTGACTTCTGCTTCGCTGGATCATATATACGGTTTGAAAGAAAAACCAGAAAATAATGCTCTGTGGGTTTTTATATAATAATAAATGGCTCACACAAGCAAGGCTTCTGTCTTATTGATAGAGCCACAGCACCAGCTATCCCACCAACCTTGAAAAACTTAACAGAAATGAGAATGGATCTGACAGAAGGTTTTTAAGGGCACAATGAGACAACAAGCTTCCTAAAGTCATTACAGGGAGAAAGAGGATTGCAGATTTGACCCAGACCTCCCCAGGGATGGATTAATCTGGCACCACCCAGGCAAAACAGCATGCAGAGGATATTCTGACTCAGGAGCTAATGACTGCAGTTTGTTGAGTCTCTACATGATGAAAAGCTCAAGTGACATTGGCTAGGGATTCCCAAGTCACCAGGCAGGTGATGACGCTACAGTTTTTCCTCTCTGCAAGCTCTGGGAACAGCTGTTATTAAGGCTGTGCTTTTAATATTACCCAAGTTCTTTTAAAAAAGAAAAAGGAACTTTATCGAGTGTTCAAAACATCGAGTGCTATCTGATGTATATCATGCTCTGGGTAGACCCATTGTGATCATGGGACCTAACTAACTTTATTTTAAAAGCCGTGAATGACTTCTCTGGGAATGATCTCAATCGCTATATGAAATACAGTTCAGGCACCTGTACATTCAGGAATATTGCTGGAAGAGGAGTGCACTCAAGCACAGCAATTGCTTCAATAGAGCATGGGTCATTAATACCTCTTGGGCTTAAGCCTTAAGATAAAATAAAATTTTAGGGGTTACTGTAATTTTAAATGTACAATATGGAGACTATAAATGTTATGTTGCCTCTCTTGCTGTTGTAAATACAGTACTTAAGTAGTTTAGTGGGCTTTTTAAACATACACGTTAGAGTCTCAGTACATCCTAATGTCAACTTTTGGTAAGTGATAATAGTGATTTGTTCACTGTATAGTATTTATGTGATACATGAGTTACATTTGTGTGTGCATTACATTGATGAACATTATGACTGTGTATTTCTGAACAGAAATCTTCCAGGGAAAAGGTGGCTGACATTTTCCACCCTTCATGGTTTGGTTAGTGGACTGTCTGAGGGATGTCTGCAGGATTTGATGCCTCATGACGAATGTAGCCCAGGAGCCATATATTGCCTCCTTTCTGGTGCTTGACAACCCTGTTTTTATAGCCCTAGCCAGGGAGCAAAAACAGGCGCACTCACCCTGTCAATCCACTGCTTGAGGATTTGCAGAACTCCATAACAGAGTTCCTCTGGCAACTTTAGTATTGAGAGAACCGGTGTGTAATGCAGTGCTTAGAGCTGAATCACCCAATATACAGTGGTACCTCGGGTTACAGATGCTTCAGGTTACAGACGCTTCAGGTTACAGACTCCGCTAACCCAGAAATAGTACCTCAGGTTAAGAACTTTGCTTCAGGATGAGAACAGAAATCGCGCAGCAGCCGTGCGGCAGCAGCGGAAGGTCCCATTAGCTAAAGTGGTACCTCAGATTAACAACAGTTCCAGGTTAAGAACGGACCTCCAGAATGAATTAAGTTCTTAACCCGAGGTACCACTGTAGTCCCCTTGGCACACCCAACTTGGTTCCCAACTTCTCTCTTTTGAATTGAGGGTGGTTATTTTTTTATTTAACTTCCTAGTTTTCAAAAGACTGAAGATTTTGACAGATTTTTTCCCCTGAGCACTTGGGGTCGAAAGAAAGTAATTCAAAACAACTGTTGTTGAGACATTTCGTTCCAAATCTGCTAGGCAGAGCCAGACAGAGGATGGTGACAGGTGGGTCTCCTGCTTCCCTCCTCCCAACATAAATTCTGGCTACACCTATGTAGTGGCTTCTCGCATGCCAATGGACATCACTATGATAAGCAAATGGCTTTGCAGCCCCCAAGCCAACAGTGCTGACTTGGGCCCCAGATTGTGGCCACACCCTGGGAACATGTCTATGGCCACAGTGCGCACCAACAGAGGCCCCATGGTGAAGGTGCAGGCAGTGGTGGGTTTGCGGCAGTGTGTGGCGCATGGTGACAGGCAGAGTCACCCACCGCAAAAAAAATTGTGGGTGCCCGGGGGCCCCTGGAGTTGGCACCCGGGTCACAAGTTGTATAGGCTAGGATCTATAGAGTCATGTGTCTAACTCAGACCACTCAAATTTGTATTTCTCATACAGCTGTTCCCAGTATCCTAGGGTTGCCAGTGAAAATCCAGACACAAAAGGTTTTGGTTTTGGCCAAAGTCTTGCAAAGTTTTGCAAAATCTCAAAAATACGTCTGGATTTTCCCAGACAGTTTTTTAGCAATTTCCATTTGGGCGTTGTTTACGAGGGCCAAATCCCAGTTATGTCTGGGAAATTCCAGACCTAGGGCAGCCATACGATATCCTAGAACAAACGCTTTTGTAGCTAAGAGGATTTCCAGAATTGTGATGATGTGCTTGTGGTGGAAGATCTATTCCTCAAAGAAAGAAAGAAAAATAATAATAAAGGCTTGAAGCAGTTCTTTGATCCCACCCCGAATTAGCACCTATTTACATGAACAATCATTTGTAATCAAAGACCATCCGTTATTTGAATAGTGGTATAACCCTGTTAGAAAACCAATTAAAAAGGGGTTAGCAAGAAGGTCAGGAAAACATGTTAGAAATAAATACAGTGCTGTGCTTAAATTGAAGCTTTGTGCAAAGGTGTTCATACCTGCAGGCTGAACTAAGGGTTGCTTTTAACATGATGAAAGAAATGTCTTGGAGGGGAAAAGAAGCAGAGTGGTGGTGCTGGATAAAAAAAAAAGAGGGAGGGAGGGAGAGGGAGGCCATGTTATTTTCTTGTAAACAGTACTGCTTTTTGTTGTTGTGGCTGAAGGGAATTGGAGGGTGCTGGTACCTTTTCAGTGTGGAGTATTTTGAAATGCTGAGGTGCATAATATCCCCTGCTTAAAATGGATAAGGTAAACCATAACAACCCTTTCACAGTTCTGCTCACCTCTCTGATAGCAGCAAACACAGAATTTAAAATAACAATATTCTGTTTGTAGTATGTGGATGACAACATCCATTTCTATCCATCTTATGCACTACGGTGCCTGAGTCGAAACGTGAAAATGTTGTCTGTTGCCCCATGGTAGCTCCTACAACTTCCTGACCCAGGGGCCCTTGCCTTCCTTGGCTCCTTTCTTCAAGTTGGGAACCAGTGGTATTTTCTCCATCTTCAATCCCTGCTGTCCATCTTCCTTTGGAAACAGCCAGTCTACCTCTTTCCTTATTTCCAGGAACCTGGTGGGGCACTGCTGCAGCAGTAGCTTCCCAGCAACAGAGTTGCAGCCCTGAGGAAGAGGATGGCCAAGGTGGTGTCAAGTTCAGGGTTGCAGAGGTGGCACCAGATTGTATCCACCACTAAACCTGCACAGCTCCACAGTGGCGTAGCGTGGGGGGTGCAGGGGGGGCCGGCCGCACCAGGCGCAACATCTGGGGGGGCGCGCTCGCACTCGCAGCTCTCTGCCCCCTGCTAAAATCCACGGGTTAGGGGGAGCAAATTACTTGCCTTGCCCCGGGTGCTGACAACCCATGCTACGCCACTGCAGCACCAGCCTTACCTGGTAACCTCAAGGTTAGATTACTGCAATGTGTTATACGTAGGGCTGCTTCTGAAGACAGTTCGGAAACTTCAGCTGGTGCAGAATTCAGCAGCCAGGTTGCTTACTGGAGCAAGATGGTTCGAGCATATTACACAGATCTTGGTCCGCTTGCACTGGCTACCAATTAGTTTCCAGGCCCAAATCAAAGTGCTGGTTTTGACCCATAAAGTCTTAAATGGCTCAGGACCACAACACCTCAAGGACCGCCTCTTCCCATATGAACCTACAGGGACCCTGAGATCATCTTTTGAGGCCCTCCTTCGTGTTCTGCCTCCTCGAGAGGTCCGGAGGGCGGCAACATGAGAACGGGCCTTCTCTGCAGTGGCTCCCTGTCTGTGGAATGCTCTCCCCAGGAAAGTTCGCCTGGCACCTTCATTACACACCTTTAGGCACCAGGCGAAAATGTTCCTTTTTAACCAGGTCTTTGGTTGATTCGATTTACATCCTATGCCCTTTTAAAATGTGGGGGGGGGTTGGGGGGGATTGGGTTTCTGTTTTTATTTTTATTAGTTATTTTGTAGTTTTATATCTTAATTTTATTCTGTGAACTGCCCCCAGGTATAGGGCAGTATATAAATAACAACAACAACCAAATCCTCCCTGCCTTTTCTTCCCCAATAAATAGCAGGGATTCTGTTGCCAGAAGGCTAATGTTGCAGTACAGGTGATACTTTTTTTAAAACCATCCCTGTGGATCCAACAGAGTACCGTATTTTTCCTTCTATAACACGCAGATTTTTTCTCCTAAAAAGGAAGGGGAAATGTCTGTGCGTGTTATTGAGCGAATGTGTGGTCCCTGGAGCCAATTGGTGCGAGGGGAGGCAAAAAAAAGCAGACAAAAATCAAACCGCGCGTCTCCTAGAAGGGAAACTTGAAAAGAGGAAGTGGCTGCTTTCCGGCATTCTGCCTCAGGGTCTTACTGCCCACCCACCTCTGTTTCCTTGCTGTGTTTGCTCAAACGGAACAAAGAGCAGGGAAAGCCCCTCCCCTCCAGGCAAGCAGAGGGGAAAGCTGAAAACATGCAAGAGGGAGAGAGAGAGAGAGAGAGAGAGAGAGAGCGCGCGCGTGAGCTGGCTGGCTTGGGTGGGTAGGTGAGGGAAAACTTTTGCCTTCCTTTCCTCCCTACCCCTCTCCTGCATTCTTAGCCAGCTGCTTCTCTGCACACCCCTCTCCTGCTCCTTGTCCCTTCTGTGTTTTTCCTTCCCTCCCCACTTAAAATGTGGTTAAAAAGCATGCATCCACATGGATCCTCAGGATCTTTGCATTGGGTCAGCCCAAATTCACCATCAGATCACATAGCATGTCCATGGCTACAGCCTGCCCCCCCCCCAAATCACGCACCCACTGTTGCCTGGGGCTGCAATGGTGCAAAAACGTGGTTACAAAACATGGATCCACATGGATCCTCAGGATCTTTGCATTCAGTCACCCCAAATTCACCATCAGAGCACATAGCATGTCCATGGCTACAGCCTGCCCCCCAAAAATCACACACCCACTGTTGCCTGGGGCTGCAATGGTGCAAAAACGTGGTTACAAAGCATGGATCCACAGGGATTCTCAGGATTTTTGCATTGGGTCACCCCAAATTCACCATCAGATCACATGTCTGTGGCCACAGCATGAAGCACAAAAATGATACATCCACTGTTTCATTCAGAATGTTTTTTCCCTTGTTTTCCTCCTCTAAAAACGATGTGCGTGTTATGGTCAGGTGCGTGTTATAGAGCGAAAAATACGGTACATTTCAGTACTGTCAAAAGAAGGAATGGATTTGCCCCCTGCTCCTTTTATACATTCTTTGAGCCCTACTGCTCTCTTCATCCCAATATGAACTAACCATGGAATTTCGTTTAGCCCCATCCTACAGCCCCATCCTACATGTTTACTCAGAGGAAAGTCATGCTGAGTTCTGTGTGTCTCACTCCCATCGCCTAAGAGTGAACCCAAAATCGTTAGTTTTCTGAGATTCTCCAAGGCTTCTGTTTTTGCCTCCACCCAAACTTTTGGTGAATTTCAACTTTACCCAGAGAACATCCAATTAAATTTCTCCCCCCACCCCCGGTCAATTTTGATGTCCACAAATAGGATGGAATTATTCCCCCAAGGCTATTTTTGTTCAGCCCTGGTTTCAGTATGGTTAGTAATATTCCTTAAAATCCCTAAATTTGGGGTTCCTGCCTGGGCAAAACATCCACAAGATTTGAAAGGAAGCACACGAAGAGTTTCATTAAGGTTATGAAATATATTGAACTAGCCAAGCATGAGTCATCAAATAACATCATTCATGGAAGTTGGAAGGCTGGCTGCCATTTTGCTTTAAAAATATTACTTTAGTCTATCTAAACCTGAATACGGTTCTGCCACAAGGAAGAATGCAGTGGGTGTTGTTGTTTTTTGTCACCGATGGATACGGAATCTGTCCTACCTGGGACAAACTTTACTTATATTTTTTATCTATCAAATCTATTTTGCCTTTTTTTTCCAAGTTGAAAGCCCCCGAGCAGCTGTGTTGCCAGAAGGTGAAAGATAACAACTGATTGCGCTCATTATTCATCGCAGTCTTTGTTTTATGTGCCATTTGTGAGACATTTCCTTAAAGAACCGCTCTCGCCAATGGTAGGCAACAAAGCGTGTTGTGCCACCTTCCTTTTATCCAGCAATATGCTTCTTCTGAAATTTACAGTTCAAATGGGGATTAGAGAGAAGAGCGCAGTATGAAAAGGGATTTTCTCCTAACTAATGCAATGCCGTCAGAAAGTCTTTCCACGGGATTCATTACTGCTGATATTTTTCAGCCTCCTTGCATTGTACCACAACACAACCGTATACACTCCCTTCGTGCACCTGACCTTTCAAACACTCATTAAATTTAATGAGTTTAAAGCGAGAGTGATAAAAGGGAACTTGCCAAGCCAAACTCATTCGGATTTTTATTTGTCCAAAACACATATTGCAACCAAGGGAGACAGGGGATTTAAAGATTTATCTTGCACTTTCCCGCATGAACCTGATAATGTCTAGATCTCCTGTGATATAACTGTTGCTGTTTGTTTGGTGTGTGTTTCTTTGCGTTGCTTTGGCCTTTCCCCAAAATGAAAGGGCAGTCAAATCTTCAACCCTTTTTCAAAGCTTTAAGCAGCCTTTCAGTGTCGTCCCTTAATCAGGGTGGTGAAGTTTTCAATCCCTGCAGCACTCCAGAAAGCTCCATCCCTTTTTATCCATGTGCACCAGCCAGATCCAGATGGACAATGCGAACAATGTTAACTCTCTTTATTTCTTGTATTTAATTTATTTATTTAATATGCCAGCCATTAACTGACGTTTTCTCTGGGCAATTTGCACGTTCTCTGGGCAGTTTGCTACATTAGAGCAATTTAGAAGCCTTGTTCATGCCTCAACCAAATCCAGGGCCAGTCCTGCTGTTATACAGAGTGAGGCAACCACCTCAGGCGGCTAAGGCTAAGAGACATCAGCAGAGGTTGCCACCTGTTTTTCCTGAGGCATTTGCCTCTGTTGGATGGTAGAGCTATGCATGGCCATTACTTGTCCTTGGCCCCCTAAACTGGTCTGGTGCCTTAGGGTGTGATGGAGGATGGCATCTGCATGTTGTGTGGGAAGGAGCCGCCATTTTGCCCTTTGCCTCAGACACCAAAATGTCTTGGGCCTGTTAGCATCTATCAGATGTTTGAAACAGTATTGGAGATAGGGTGATTGTATTAGAAATCATAGAATTGTAGAGTTGGAAGGTCCAACCCCCTGCAATTATTATTATTATTTATTTGTTGAATTTATATACCGCCCTATACCCAGAAGTCTATACCAACTCACAGTCCCCCATCAAATTTGAAACTTTACTGGACCCTGCTTAGCTTTGAAGATGTGCTAGCAATTTAATTGCATTCCCCATGATTTGTTGTGGGAACCAGTTGCCATTAAATAAATATAGAAACACAATATGTTTCTGTAAATAGGTCCTCTGAAGGAAAAAATAATAATGCCTTCTTTCTTTAGGTGTGTGACATTCCATCAGCAGCTACACTTTGAGAGGGATGGGGAAGAGAGAGAATAGACTAGCCTTCTTGATATCTGCATCTTGAAGAAGAAATTGTGTTAGATTCATTCTTCTAAGAATCTTGTGCAAATCCAGACAAAATTAAAATAACTGTGGGAAAATACAGAATGCTTAAAAGCATGGGGCTGAAAGGCAGAAATGCTGATTTGCTGTTTATTAATCAAATACACTTATTTTACACCCACCCCCCTTTTTAGAAGAAAACAAATACTTCACCGTGAAACTGAAAATAAATGATGCCTATGTAAAACTGCCCTAGAGTGGAATCCTCAGCCGCTGCTTTTTTAAGAGATTAATATTGTATGGGAAATGCAAATCACCAAGCTACAGAGATTTACAGCATTAGTTACTGGGGTAACAGATTTTTTTGTTTATATGGGAAGCAGAACAGAGTAAAGCCCAAACCATCAATTAATCAATTATTCTTCCAGTGTCAGCTGTAGCTCCTCACACTATTATTGGATTCTGTTTTAGCAATTGCCATGTAACCAGTGAGCTAAATCTGCTTCAGGCAGGTGAAACGCCATTTTGGAGACTTCCCTCCCTAAACCCACCTGCTTCCTTTCAGTCAAGCCGGTGCAAGAGATAAGAGATAAGAGACAAGAGACAAAAGATAAGAGGAATCTCCCACAGCTTCATATTCAGAACTTGAAGGTGTTTTGTTTTTTTTAAAGGAGATTTTTCTTTCTGATATGCATCTGATCTGAGTTCTTAGCTTCCTGGTAAGAAGGGACCCCTGACCGTTAGGTCCAGTCGTGGCCGAATCTGGGGTCGCGGCGCTCATCTCGCTTTACTGGCCGAGGGAGCTGGCGTACAGCTTCCAGGTCATGTGGCCAGCATGACTAAGCCACTTCTGGCGAACAAGAGAAGCGCATAGAAACACTGTTTACCTTCCCGCCGGAGCGGTACCTATTTATCTACTTGTACTTTGATGTGCTTTCGAACAGCTAGGTTGGCAGGAGCAGGGACTGAGCAACGGGAGCTCACCCCGTCGTGGGGATTCAAACCGCCAACCTTCTGATCGGCAAGTCCTAGGCTCTGTGGTTTAACTCGCAGCGCCACCCAGAGGGCATAAAAAGCCAGTTTTTGTAAATGGAATGCTGATGGGTTGTAAAATGTACATGAGGGGTGGTCATTTAGGAAGCAGTCTGGGGGGCTCTTACATAAAATAGTGAAGTGTAGGTGGGTTCCCACGAGGCAAGACACAGTGATAACAGCATAAACTTCTATTGAACTAACAGAACTGGACAACAGGGGCAAAGAAACTGCTTATTACATTTCTGAAGACCTGGGCCACTCCCACTCCCAACGTGATTGGCCGTCTAAACTTCCAAGCTGCAAATCGTAACTCGGAGTTTAAAGGCCAATGAAAGAGGCTCAGATCCTGAAATATGCTGTGATTGGATATCATGTATCGAATCAGAGCATAGGGGCTCAGAGTCCAGACTCAAGCTCAAGCAAACAAAGACCACTTGAATATATAACAAATACAGTGGTACCTTGGGTTACAGATGCTTCAGGTTACAGACTCTGCTAACCCAGAAATATTACCTCGGGTTAAGAACTTTGCTTCAGGATGAGAACAGAAATTGTGCTCCGGCAGCGTGGCAGCAGCAGGAGGAGGACTACAGTGGTACCTCAGGTTAAGTACTTAATTTGTTACAGAGGTCCGTTCTTAACCTGAAACTGTTCTTAACCTGAAGCACCACTTTAGCTAATGGGGCCTCCTGCTGCCGCCGTGTGATTTCTGTTCTCATCCTGAAGCAAAGTTCTTAACCCGAGGTACTATTTCTGGGTTAGCGGAGTCTGTAACCTGAAATGTCTGTAACCTGAAGTGTCTATAACCCGAGGTACCACAATAGTATCTATTCTGTAGTGTTGTCTTGGGCACAATCTATATGCAAATGACTCGAAATGAATCCTTTCTATTAATTAACAGTGGGGCTTGTGATCTGTCTTAATTTGGGCTGGAAGGATCTATGAGTTTGGGTTTTTTACAGTTTCTCTTTTTTCTGGCCTTTAAGTCATTTCTCCACATTTCTGCAGCAATTTGTGTGGGTTCCCCCTCCTTTTTTAAATAGTCATGTTAGCATGAATTTCTCCTAATTACCATACATAGTGACCTGTAATGAAACCTATACAGTAGTACCTCAGTTTACGAACTTAATCCGTTCCGGAAGTCCATTGTTAAACCAAAACTGTTCTTAAACCGAGGCGTGCTTTCCCTAATGAGGCCTCCCACCGCCGTTGCCCTTCCACCGTTTGCATTCCATTCTTAGACTGAGATAAAGTTCGCAAACTGGGACACTACTTCCAGTTTTGCGGAGTTCGTAAACCAAATCATTCGTAAACAGGACTGTTCTTAAACCGAGGTACTGCTGTATTCTCTAATGCCTCCAATGACCAGTCTTTCAAGAATATAGGCTTTGGTGCCAGAGTTATTGCATGCTAGCCCTATATTTCACAAATAGAGATGATGAAATCTTTAGCACAAAATGTTTTATTACCATTTTGGCTATGAGTTACAGATAAATCATGTATCGCAGGTGCAGGATGAACAGCAGGTAGAATTTATTAGTGGATACTTTGGAAGAAATACACAACCTCAGTGAGCTGAGCTATTCTGCTGCCCAGAGAATTCAGTCCCGCTAATTTTGCAAACTAAGCTAGTTGGTCTTCTGCTCTTTTCATTTATATGGATACCATTGAAACAGATGGGGGATGACCAGCCTTTGTTAAGCAGATGGCTTGTAGTAAAAAAAGTAAAAAAAAAAAAGTAACAAAAGAGAGGCAAGGTTTCAGACTAGTGCCCAAAGCATGAAATTTTATTAAAATGCAAAATATGGCCAATTTATTTTGACATTGGTCTTCCTCACAGCAAAACAACAAACAAGTAGAGGTGAAAAATAGTCTCTGTTGGGCATAATTTTGGATCTGTTTTATGGGTTGTTGTATGGTTTTTATTGTAATGTGTTTTTTTTATTTTGTAACTGTCAGAGACTCCTTATGCGGAAAACTACTCATAAATTTAATGAATGTGTGTTTGTGTGTATGTGTGTGTATACATATAGTGGTACCTTGGGTTAAGAACTTAATTCGTTCTGGAGGTCCGTTCTTAACCTGAAACTGTTCTTAACCTGAGGTACCACTTTAGTAATGGGGCCTCCTGCTGCCGCTGCTCGATTTCTGTCTTCATCCTGAGGTAAAGTTCTTAACCCGAGGTACTATTTCTGGGTTAGCAGCGTCTGTAACCTGAAGCGTCTGTACCCGAGCTACCACTGTATAGACAAACACAACATTTTTCCATTTTGAGCACTGTTTTCAGGCCTTGCGGGGGCTGGAATTGCCACCTGTCGCAGGTATATCAGTTTCTGCCTATTTTGTTCTTGCACTTTTGTGAATAAAGCAAATATTACAAATGGACCTACATTTCCAGTGTTTCCTTATACAAAGGAAACTTAAATTATATCTTCATTCCCAGGAAGCGGCTTTGACTGGCCGACTAAACCAGATGAGGGAAGCTGATGGGTCTTAAACCCTCAGTGAGTTAGGGCTCCCCCTTCATGCGAAGACAGGCTCCAGGGGACTGAGCGGACAAGACCAATAGTGGTCCAACAGTCAAGAAGGCGGTTTCTGCACATGTTGTAGAGAGGGAAATGAGGGGCAGATGGGGCTCATCAACCAAGGAAGATAGCCCATCTAGGAGAAGAAAGACTCTGATTCTAAAAAATGAGATATAAATGTAAGAAAACATAATAATAATAATAATAATAATAATAATAATAATAATAATAATAATTTATTATTTGTACCCCGCCCATCTGGCTGGGTTTCCCCAGCCACTCTGGGCGGCTTCCAACAGAGATGAAAAATACACTAAAATGTCACATATTAAAAACTTCCCTGAACAGGGCTGCCTTCAGATGTCTTCTGAATGTCAGGTAGTTGTTTATCGCTTTGACATCTGATGGGAGGGCATTCCACAGGGCGGGCGCCACTACCGAGAAGGCCCTCTGCCTGGTTCCCTGTAACTTGGCCTCTCGCAGTGAGGGAACCGCCAGAAGGCCCTCGGAGCTGGACCTCAGTGTCTGGGCAGAACGATGGGGATGGAGACGCTCCTTCAGATATACTGGACCGAGGCCATTTAGGGCTTTAAAGGTCAGCACCAACACTTTGAATTGTGCTCGGAAACGTACTGGGAGCCAATGTAGGTCTTTCAAGACCGGTGTTATATGGTCTCAGCGGCCGCTCCCAGTCACCAGTCTAGCTGCCGCATTCTGGATTAGTTGTAGTTTCCGGGTCACCTTCAAAGGTAGCCCCACGTAGAGCGCATTGCAGTAGTCCAAGCGGGAGATAACCAGAGCATGTACCACTCTGGCGAGACAGTCTGCAGGCAGATAGGGTCTCAGCCTACGTACCAGATGGAGCTGGTAAACAGCTGCCCTGGATACAGATTTGACCTGTACCTCCATGGACAGCTGTGAGTCCAAAATGACTCCCAGGCTGCGCACCTGGTCCTTCAGGGGCACAGTTACCCCATTCAGGACCAGGGAATCCTCCACACCTGCCCGCCTCCTGTCCCCCAAAAACAGTACTTCTGTCTTGTCAGGATTCAACCTCAATCTGTTAGCCGCCATCCATCCTCCAACCGCCTCCAGACACTCACACAGGACCTTCACCGCCTTCACTGGTTCTGATTTAAAAGAGAGGTAGAGCTGGGTATCATCTGCATACTGATGAACACCCAGCCCAAACCTCCTGATGATCTCTCCCAGTGGCTGCATGTAAATGTTGAAAAGCATGGGGGAGAGGACAGAACAAATTACAAAATAAAAACAAATATATAGTTTTGGGGCTTCTTGGCAAAAACAAAACAAAACAAAACACTGGCTTATCTTAACCACCACTGTTGTGATGCTTGTTTAAAAAGGGGTTCCTTCATTTAAAGAGTTTTGTAGTTAGGAGGACAGTTGGCATTTCTTCTGTTTGAGCAATAAGTCATAAATTTAATGGGAACTCGAGCCGAAAAAATGACAAGAAAACACCACCCCCTGAAACCATCATAATCCCACTGGCATCTAAAATAGGAGCTAAGAAAGCTGTCTTAAAAGCTAACTACCCAGGCCATATGACCCCCTTGCAATTTAAGCAGTGGTAGAAGCTTTTAATCATCCGTGTGAAATATGTTTGTATTTCCATAGATGATTTAGGAACACTGATTAGCATTTTCATGCAGGGATTATTATTATTATTTATTTGTACACCACCCATCTCACTGGGTTGCCCCAGCTACTCTGGCTAGCTTCCAACATATATGGAAACATAATAAAACATTACACAATGAAGAGAGTTAACAGCAAAGAAAAAGAGCAGCCCTTGCTCTTAACCTTTATTGCTTGTTTCCTTACTTCTATCTTGCTCAGTGGTGCTTGGGCCATCTCAGAGCAGAAACCGCTGGAACACAGCTCTCCTGTAGTTCTCCATTTTGAAAAGTAAAATTGAGTCACAAATGATCAGGGCCTGTTTTATTATGAGAACACAGAGTTGCAGTAAAAGACATACTTCCAATATAGACTCTCTGCCTGTAGCGAGAAGCGGGGGAACAAATCAAATTCTAACAAGGCAGTCAGTAGATGAAATCTCAATTGACATTGTAGGTGATTTTCCTTGGGTTCCGCTTTGGTAAATAAAGTCATAAAATGTCACATCCTTTGCTGAGTTTCAGAAAATTGTGACAGAGACAAGTAGAATGCATGACTCACGTACTGGTGTACATTTCAATTCTGAATGTTAAAAATTAACGTTAATTAAGCAGAGTAGCTTTGTTTAAGCATTTGGCACAAGCCCCCCCTCCACTTCTGAAACTAAATGGCAGTGCGTTGTGTGCATGTTCTTCCGGCATTATATCATTCAGTCCCAATGGTTTGACATTTAGTGAAGACCCCTTGCTAGGAAAAAGCACAATTCTCTCATGAATGTGCTGCGGTTTCTTGTGACCCATGCATGTACTGGGTCTTTGGCACCCATTGAAAATGACACATGCTGTTTCTTGAAATTAACTTCTTTTGTAGAATTTGGATATATATGTGTGCCTGTGCATCTTTATTTATACAGTGGTACCTCAAGTTACATATGGGACGCGGGTGGCACTGTGGGTTAAACCACAGAGCCTAGGACTTGCTGATCAGAAGGTCGCGGTTCGAATCCTTGAAACGGGGTGAGCTCCCATCGCTCGGTCCCTGCTCCTGCCAACCTAGCAGTTCGAAAGCATGTCAAAGTGCAAGTAGAAAAATAAGTTCTGCTCCGGCGGGAAGGTAAACGGCGTTTCTGTGTGCTGCTCTGGTTTGCCAGAAGTGGCTTAGTCATGCTGGCCACATGACCCGGAAGCTGTACGCTGGCTCCCTCGGCCAATAAAGTGAGATGAGCGCCGCAACCCCAGAGTCGGCCACAACCGGACCTAATGGTCAGGGGTCCTTTTACCTTTACCTCAGGTTACATACGCTTCAGGTTACAGACTCCGCTACCCCTGAAATAGTACCTCGGGTTAAGAACTTTGCTTCAGGATGAGAACAGAAATCGTGTTCTGCGATGTCGCAGCAGCAGGAGGCCTCATTAGCTAAAGTGGTGCTTCAGGTTAAGAACAGTTTCAGGTTAAGAACGGACCTCCGGAACGAATTAAGTTCTTAACCTGAGGTACCACTATATCTTGAAATGGGAGCCTTTGAGTTTGTGTGCAGCTGTGCCATGTAGTAAGTGACTTCAGGTCCATTAGCTGACCTGGGTTGTAGCCTCTGCACAGGTCGTTTAGCATCCTATAAGGTCCTGAACACCCAGGCTGTTAAATATCATGGTTTAATTGACACTGAAATGAGAATGCCCAAATGTGTATTGGTGTGAAAAGGTTTAACATGGGACTTTCCCATGAGGAAATTGAAAGCAATATGTGCTCCCTCTAAACTGCAACTAGTTGATAGTTTTCTACTCTGTGCTGAGAGTGAACCTTTGATCATGTGATAAAAGTATTGAGTTGCAAATTCGCCATCTTGAAAGGGTGGTGGCTGCTAATCTATCTCTGAACGCCATGGGGAACAGGAGATGTAAATGAAGCTCTCAAGAAAAACAGTTCCAGGGAAATGGCTGCTGTTAAAGAGAGCGAGAGAGAGCTTTGCTTATAAGTCTCTTTGGATTATTTAACATTTTCTAAGATGCTCAGCCTATTCTAGACAGCACAAGGCATTGTATGGATATTTTGGTTGTATCTTTGATGCTTATGTTTTGTTTTGAAGAGTAAAAGTTTGGATAATATTTTTATGGACCTGGGCAATGCTTGCTTTCCAAAAGGAGTCAGTTCTTATGCATCTAGTCGCTTCAAACTGTGCAATATTAATATCTGAAAAATAGGCTGGCTAAAGGACATGAAGGGAAATCATAGGACTTTCTGTCTCACTTTCCCGCTGACGCCCTGCTTGAACAACAAAGCCATCCCGAGTTTTGGTGTGCTCTTGTATCAAGGAGCAAGCCAGAAGTCAGTACCGAAGGCCAGCTAAAGGTGATTGGTGGCTTCCAGCTTGCACTTTTCTTCTGCCTCCTGGTTTGTGCTTTGGTCCTGGCATGCTCTTCAGTCCAGACTACAGGCTGGTCCCACAGGTCTTCATTCTTGGCTAACCTCATGAAGGCTTCAGGGAATCCTATCCCTCCTGCAGTGGGATGCCAAGAAACAGAAAAACAAGAAGTTCTTACCAAGTAGTTTATTCAATATTCACAGAGAGAGATGAAGGAATGCGGTCTCTCTTAGATAATGGCATTGCTCCAAGTAAAGTCCCACCCCCTCAGTCCCTCCTATTCTACGTCACCCCTGCGCCAGCTGATCTGTGCTTTCTGCCTCTGAGCTTTCTGTTCTACTACTCTCAAGGTACGTCTCTTAACTGTCTCTCCCCTGGTGCTTCTTCTTCCTCCTGCCCCTCTCCCAATATTTCCTAGCTTCTCCCATCTGCAGCCTCTGAACTATGACCTTCTGCAAACCACTGTTCTAAATCTATCCTGTCCTCTTCTTGGGAAGGTGCAGGAAGAGGGGTGGTGGTGGTTCCCACTATTCCTTCTCAGTCCAGCCCCTGACACCTCAACTGCTGCCCGGAGCCCAGTCTAACAGCTAGGGACTGAAACTTGGATCCTCTTTATGCAACAGATATATTGTGGGAGAACCTGCAAATATCATTTTGGCTCCCATTCAGGGAGAGCTCAACCCTAGGTTTTAAATGAGAGTGCGTTCAAACCAGGGAACTCAAAAACTTGTGGAAAGTTCTAAGAGTTTCCCCAAACATGTGCAGAGTGCACTTTCCTAATCACTGAGGAAGCACAACCAGCCTCCCACATGCCAGGCTACTGAGGGCTTTTGTGCCAGAAGCCAGTCTTAGGGCAAGGATGGAGAACTTGTGGCGCTCCAGAGGTTGCAGGACTCCAGTTCCTATTAGCTCCAGCCAACCTGCCCAATGGTGAGCGTCAGATGCTGATGGTGGTTGCTCGTGAGTAACCAGGCAGGACTCCGACCTGTCTTTTACAGGTTTTATTATGCAAACTATTTACAGTGCAAAGTTCATCTCCGTCTTAGTCACTTGCAGAATCCGGGAGTGGCCCCTTCCGGCTTCTCCCCCCAACATAAGAACTTCAGCACCCCAAGCCTCCTCCTCACTTCCTTGTGTTTCACCCCTCTGCGCAAGCTGGGCGATGGAAGTGGCGTGCGTCCCTCCTGGCCAGCCTGGCGAGGTGAGGTGCTGGGGCTCTCAGCAGCATCCTCAAGCCCTTTCCTCACTTGGCTGGCCCCTTCCCTCTCTTCTCCACTGGAGGTGTGGCTTTTCCTACCTCTGGAAGAGGAACTGCTCCTCAGGAGTTTCGGAGGCTCTCTGTATCCCAGCAGCCCCCCTGCCTCCCTCCCCTGTTCCGATGGCAGTCCCCTGACAGTGAGGTATGATGGGAGTTGTAGTCCTTCAATATCCAGAGGGCCACAGGTTCCTCCTCCCTGTTTTAGGGATACCTGAGTTCCATCAACTCTCTTTTTAGAAGCTTATTGCAGCCCACATGATTTTTTTAAAAATGGGACTTTGGACTTGTGCCAAAAAATAAAATGTGTCAAGAAGAAGCAGGTACTTAGGAAGTATTTATATTTTGTGTTTAAACTGGTCTAGCAGCCAGTTCATTTCCCCAGGGAGCCCTGGGAACTATAATTTAGCATCCTCATGAGACTCCAATTCCCATGACAGATAAAAATGACATAAAACCTATATAGTGCAGATATTTCCTTTGTTTACTTCTGGAAGGCTACTAAAATTTTGCCTTTAGGCAGCTGCTAGAGATAGTGCTGTAAAGATGGGTGAATATATGGGGGCATTGTAGTCTGCAGTCAGGGCTGCTGTCCCTAGATAAATGATGCGAAACGTAATATATGTAAACACTTTGTCTCTTAAGCTGCATGCTAACAAGATTTACACTTAAGCAGTCACAAGGCACCAATCTAAAACATGCTCATGATCTGCATGTAGCCCACACTGGTTTTCTTGTAAATATTGCCCCCTATCTGGCTGCAGTTTGACCAAGGAGGTGTTTTGTGGTATGTGGTTTTTTGCAGTAAACAGTATCTTTAAGTGAAAAAGCAGCCAGGAAAGTGTGATTTTTCAGAGTTAGGTGATTAGGAGAATATTCTAGATTAGACTCCCGTGGCTGCATTTTCTCCAAAATAAAAGCAGGTTAAGCACATTTGTTTTAAACACATGACTAACTTGATGTGTAGCTTGGCTCTAAAACATGTCTGCCCCTACCCCATTTCTGACAAGTGGTTTGTGTTGGAAGTGTAACAGCAGAGATCATTCCATATGCAATTTAAGGGTTAATTCTCTTAGTATAAAGTCAGCTAGCCAAGACAGGGAGAGAAGGAGGTGTTGCTTAGCACTCAGAGTAGCATGATGTTTGCTGAGGTAACTCTTGCCCTAATGGGCTCTGTAGTTCTGAGGGAGTTTTCCCTCTGTACATTTCATTGTATGTCACTCTGCTTTGATGAAGGCCTCCAAGAGAGAAAGGCAAAATCTCTTTGTTCCTTTCTCCTCGTGTTATTGTTGAGTTTTCTCAGTACAGTGGTACCTCGGGTTACATACGCTTCAGGTTAAATACGCTTCAGGTTACACACTCCGCTAACCCAGAAATAGTGCTTCAGGTTAAGAACTTTGCCGCGTGGCGGCAGCAGGAGGGCCCATTAGCTAAAGTGATGCTTCAGGTTAAAAACAGCTTCAGGTTAAGTACTTAACCTGAGGTACCACTGTAAAGGGTAATCAGGATTCAGTCTCTCTCTCTCTCTCTCTCTCTCTCTCTCTCTCTCTCTCTGTATATGTGTGTGTGTGTGTGTGTGTGTGTGTGTGTGTGGACTCTGTGTTATTTAAGTGACTCTGCTAATAGTTTGTACCATTCAAGCAGGATTGTAATGTGACAATCATATGCATGCTCACTTGGAAATAGGTCTCAGTGAGCTTAGTAGGGCTTATTTCTGAGTAAACCTGCATAGGATCACACACTGTCGAACAACTGTTCTTAAAATAGCAGCCTGGCTTTTGCATTTCAGACAACATGAGGATTCACTGCCTGTAAAAAAATCAATGGTTGCTGAACTGTAGAAGTGCTGGCTCTGGATGTAATCTATTCTTGTAACTTCTTATAAACAACAATGACAAACTACCCTAGATTAAAAAATACTAACACTATTCTGCATACAAAGTTTTACATTACTTAAATAAGCTAAGCTCACAAGCTCTTTAATCATATATACTGTCACTGTTTTCAGAAAGCACATTCTCCAACAAAGATTGAAGGGGAAAATTTCGGATTCCACCCCCCCCCCCACACACAAACACATTATAAATGCAGATTGTGGGTTAATTTTTCTCATAACTGGACTCTAGTTCTCTGTTGATTTTGACATGTGAAAAGGCTGGTGGTTCTAAAGTGGTCAGAAGCCGAGCACTTCAAAAACAAACAAACCACTACCTGATATTCTTGTGCTTTACTTAACCACCTGTCATTTTGACAAAGCCATTCATAGTTACAAGTCGTTGCAGAAAACGAAAAAACAACAGTTCTCCAAACCACATAATGCTCTTTAGAACCCAGTACCCAACCACATCCTTCCATGTATAAGTTTCACTGGTATAATTATGGTTTTCTTATAATTATTATTTCTGTAATATTCACAGGAGATACACCCAACAGTGACTGTGATGTTCAAATGAATGGAGGCAAAATATTTGCATGCATCTCCTGAATTAATTTGGATAAGCAGGGATTTATGGTAACTAAGCTTCAGGTATGTTGGCTTCAAATTACTGGCATGACATTATATGCTAAAATGCTTGTTTTTGCAGGATTCAGGGATGTTGTGCTGGTGAAAACAGTTGTTCTTTTAGAAAATGGGAATGCGTCCATACTTGAAATGTAAAAAAAAGTAGATTGTAAATCAAACAGGGTAATTGGGAAATGGAAGAGAAGCAATGGAACAAAAGGAAAGTTCTTAGGTACTCTTCTTGTGTGATCAGTTTATACCTGAAGGTGGAATGGGATTCTGCAAACTGGCCACACACCCAATGGCTGTACATTTGCTGGCTGTGAGGAATCCAGCTCCAGTTCATAAGAAATGGTGCAGAACAACCAAGAACAAAAAAACTCAACTCCAAGAAATCTATTTCCCATCCTGCACAGCCATGACTTGACAATTTGACAAAAAAACTTTTGTAAGTAGGTGCTGTCATGAAGAAGCCATGGTCCCAAACTCCTTTATGTCCCTTAATACAGTGATACCTTGGGTCAAGAACTTAATACGTTTTGGAGGTCCGTTCTTAACCCGAAACTGTTCTTAACTTGAGGTAACATTTTAGCTAATGGGGCCTCCCGCTGCCGCACGATTTCTGTTCTCATCCTGAAGCAAAGTTCTTAACCCAATGTACTATTTCTGAGTTAGTGGAGTCTGTAACCTGTGGTACCACTGTAATGGGTCACCTATCCCTTCGATCAAAGGATGAGAGGAGATACATAAAAGAAGTTATCCCTAATGTACTTGGATCATGTAGAGCATCAGTGGGCTCCTCTATGGTCCTCTAGATCAGGATTTCCCAAACTTGGGTCTCCAGCTGTTTTTGGACTACAACTCCCATCATCCCTAGCTGGCAGGACCAGTGGTCAGGGATGATGGAAAATGTAGTCCAAAAAAATCTGGAGACCCAAGTTTGGGAAACTCTGCTCTAGATAGAGTCGATTTCCCATCAGCACCAGCCAGCATGGGCAATGATGAAGGATGATAGGAGTTTTGGTCCAAAAACAGCTGGAAAGCCAGAGGTTTCTCATCCCTAGTGTATGGCAGCACTTTGAAGCCTGAGCAATTGTGCCAGAATTGGAATGAACTACTTCCTGCATCCGATCCCTATTAAAAGACGTGCAAGCACTTCACACCTGGTATGGCTGGCGAGAGTATAATGCCAAAGGAGAAATCTTTGTAATTTCTTCCAAAGGAAGATATTTTGTGGATCTTAGTGGAGGGTTGTTCGCCTTATCAGCCATCTTAAAATAACCCTCGAATAAAAGCCCTTTCGCTCTTTTCAGTCTCTGATACAAACTGGTAGATGCTCTCCGAACTGAATGGCTCACAGTAGTTATTAATATAATCATTGGTGTGAGTGACCTGCAGGTTCCTGTAGGGCACCTCGCCCATTCATTTTTCTGTCTTCCATATTTTGGTTTCTCTCCTGGCTTCACAAATCTCACATTGTAGTTAATGCCTTGGCTACCACATACAAACTCAGTTATTAGATGTCTGGTGAGGGCTGATGAGTATTCGTTTATTGTGGCTCCTCCAGATGACATATTTATTTGAGCATTCATTTTAATTTGTTTGCACAAAGCTTACAAGGTGGTTAGATTGTATTTGGCCTTTATATTGTGCATTTGTTCCGATTTGTTTGTGGGGAGGTTATACAACAATGAGCAACCGCAGGGTGTTTCTGTTAACCATTCATTCACCCCACACTTTTCAGTCCTTTCCCCCATCAATTCTCTAACACTACAAGTTTGGGCTTTATTGTAGGTTTTTTAAAGTGGATTTGTTGGGCACTTGAACCCCCTTTAATTCTGCAAACCTACATTTCTAGTGCCTCTTGTATAATTCAAGTGAGCAATATATTTATCATAATATTCAAATCAGATTAAGGGACATTGAAAAACAAAACATTGAATCATCTGTAAATAATATTTGCTCCCCTAAGTTTTATGGTTTAAATACAACAGATAACAGGGTCACTTATATTTCAAAATTAATAATTCCAGTCCAATGCAGGACCTTTATGCTAGCCCGACTGAACATTTCCTCCTCAGCTTTTGTCAAGGGCAGATATTTAAACATCCTCCGAAATGATAGACATTGTGGATGTTTTTTGAATGTGCTGGACACAGTAGAACATATTCTTTTGTGCTGTCCATTGTACAACCAGCTATGCAAATGTGTGCTATCCCCATTTCTTGGTAGTCCAACATCACGGCACAATGAAAATATCAGATTCCATCTGTTTGACATTAACCCGGAAGTAACTGCAAGGATGGCTAAGTTTTAATCAACAGTATCTCTTAGAGTAGTGAATGACACTATATAGCGGGAAGAAACTCCCATGAAAATCCTCGATATTACATGTTTTTACATGGCTGTTTATTTGTATATATTTTAAAATGTTATATGGATTTTGTTTTGTTTTGTTTTATTTTTATTTTTTATTGCAATTTTTTTAAATTACAAAGAAGGTATATATTAAACATTGCCTTCTTTGTAATTTTTTTTTTAAAATGCAATTACAAAGAAGGTATATATTAAACATTGGAATGCGGGTGGCGCTGTGGGTAAAACCTCAGTGCCTAGGACTTGCCGATCGTATGGTCGGCGGTTCGAATCCCCGCGGCGGGGTGAGCTCCCGTCTTTCGGTCCCAGCTCCTGCCCACCTAGCAGTTCGAAAGCACCCTTAAGTGCAAGTAGATAAATAGGTACCGCTTTATAGCGGGAAGGTAAACGGCGTTTCCGTGTGCTGCGCTGGTGCTGGCTCGCCAGAGCAGCTTCATCACGCTGGCCACGTGACCCGGAAGTGTCTCCGGACAGCGCTGGCCCCCGGCCTCTTAAGTGAGATGGGCGCACAACCCTAGAGTCGGACACGACTGGCCCGTACGGGCAAGGGTACCTTTACCTTTACCTTATACATTACATCCAAATCTTAGAACCAGAAAAGAAAAAATACCAAACAAAAAACAAGCAAGAAATAAAAATAAAATAAAATTATAAAAAGAAAGCAAGAAGGAAAGAATTGGAAAAAGAGGAAAAGGAGAATTTTCAAAAATAAAAAATAAAATGATCAAGTATACTAAATTATTCAAAGGATACAAACAGTGATTTGATTATACTATACACCAAGTTACTGGAAAGAGATTACATTTGTACTCCTGATTTTCTTTCTTTCTTTCCAGTAACTTCTGTTCCGGGAAACTAGTTTGAATCCCTTCTATGTTGGTTGCTTTCTCTCTATCTCTTTGTGGTTTTAGTACTTTCCTTAAGTAGTGAGTATTCTGTATTCATTTGTTAACACCAATTTATCCCATATAACTGTGAAAATAATCTGAGCACAACCAAGTATTATTTTTGGAACCATATTTTATCAGGTAGGTTTTGAAGCAATCCCATTCCTTTTTTACCTTATCGCCTGAGCGGTTTCTCATTAGGTCTGTCATTTTGGCTAGTCTGAGGTACTCGCACAACTTTAATTGCCACTCATCTTTTGTTGGTGTTAACTCACTTTTCCAATATTTCGCTATTAGCACGCTGGCCGCTGTTGTCACGTAGAGAAACACTCTCTTATTTTTGTTTGGAATGCTTATTGTTAGAATGCCTAATAGGAAAGCTTCAGGTTTCTTTAAAAATGTGTATTTAGTACTCTTTTTAGTTCCTCATAGATCATGTCCCAAAAAATTTTTATATATGGATGTTTTATGATGGCCTATATTTGTAACGCCTAATAAAGGTTTGGCAAAGGAAGTACATTTCCAGTGCTTAAATCCCTCCCACAAAGACTGAAAGTCTGGAGGCAGCCTTGGAAGGCTTAAAACACATCTGAGGCAGCCGCCCTGGGTGGCAGAATCCCAAAAGGCAGTGGCCCCATGGGTGCACTGGCCAACCCACCATCGGCAGACAAGCAATGGCAACTTCCAGTGATATCTCACCGGAACCTTCCACCACCATTTTGTGGGCATCGCCACACAATCTAGGCAAGGGGGGGTCAGGTGGTGGGGCAGCATCTTCGCATTTTACCTCAGGTGGAGAAACAGGATGGGCCGCCCCGCTAAAGATATCCCCACTCACTTGAAATCCACCCTTCAATTAGCCAAGCCTTGCTGACCCAGTATTTATGACAGATTTGAATTTTCTTTTTCTTTTCCCCAGAACAATAAGCTCTTTTCGATTTTAGTGGTAGTTTAATTAAAAATTAAAATAGCTCAAGGTGTATGGACAAGCTGCTTGTAAAGCAATTCTGACAGATCGAAGGGCTGCAAGATGGAAATTATTGGCCAGTTCACTTTCAGAAAGAAATAAAAAGTGGAATGCTGAAGTCAGGTTCTTAAATTTCAGTTTTAATATACCTCAACAAAATGATCTTCTTCCAGAGTTTGCCATGTATATGAAGTTCCCAGTGAAATACTGTAATTACTCTTACCTGTAACATTACATTTTTAAAAGACTACAGGGGTGCCTCGCAAGACGAAATTAATTCGTTCCGCAAGTTTTTTCGTCTTGCGAGTTTTTCGTCTTGCGAAGCACGGTTTCCCATAGGAATGCATTAAAAATCAATTAATGCGTTCCTATGGAAACCGCCTTCAGACCAGGTCCGGGACAGTCTGTCCCCCGACCTCTTCTGAAGGCTGGGGGGGGGGACAAGGGCTTTTCTTCCCACCCCCAGCATTTTAAAAAACCCCAGGACAGCATTTTAAAATGCTGGCGGGCGGCTGCGAAGGCTTCGCTGCCGCCCGCCAGCATTTAAAAATCGCCCCGGGACAGCGGAGGACTTCTCCGCTGTCCCGGGGCGATTTAAAAGCCCCCGGGAAGGCAGGCAGGGGGGACAAAGACTTTTGCCCCCTGCCAGCCTTCAGAAGAGGTCCAGGACCTCTTCTGAAGGCGGGCGGGGGGCGAAAGTCTTTGCTCCCCCCCGCCTGCCTTCAAAAGCCGTCCAGGACAGCGGAGAAACACGCTGCTTTTCTCCGCTCTCCCGGGAAGGCAGGCAGGGGGGAGCAAGGACTTTTGCCCCCCGCCAGCCTTCAGAAGAGGTCCTGGACCTCTTCTGAATGCGGGCGGGGGGCGAAAGTCTTTGCTCCCCTCTGCCTGCCTTCAAAAGCTGTCCGGGACAGAGGAGAAACACGCTGCGTTTCTCCGCTCTCCCGGGAAGGCAGGCAGGGGGGAGCAAAGACTTTCACCCCCCGCCCGCCTTCAGAAGAGGTCCTGGACCTCTTCTGAAGGCCGGCGGGGGAGCAAAAGTCTTTGCTCCCCCCGCCTGCCTTCAAAAGCCGTCCAGGATAGCGGGAAGTGCTTCCCTGCTATCCCGGACTGCTTTTAAAATGCTGGCGGTGGGGAGCAAAGCCTTTCGGCCCCCGCCGGCCTTCCTGGACCTCTTTTGAAGGCCGGAGGGGGGGGGAAGGCTTTGCTCCCCACCGCCAGCATTTAAAAGAGGTCCCCAGAGATTTCCCTATGGGCTTTCTTCTTTCGAAGCAAGCCCATAGGGAAATTCGTCTTGCGAAGTGCCTCAAAAAATGGAAAACCCTTTCGTCTTGCGGGTTTTTCGTCTTGCGAGGCATTCGTCTTGCGGGGCACCACTGTAGTGGCTGACGCTGCAGCTTGCATTGCTCACCAACCCCACCTATCCCCCCCACCCCCATTTGCCAACCCCCACCCTTTGCACCCCACCCAACCCTCCCAGCCCTTTAGCTCCTTCGGCCACCAGACGTCCCCCAACAGGTACTTCTACCCTCAGCCGTCCCCATGGCGTCTTCAACCCCCAACCACCCCCCACTCTGTTGCCAATCCCCATCCCTCCACAGTTGACCCCAAACTCCCCCTTCCTCATCCCCTCACCAATCGCTCCAGTCCCATGATCCTGCTCCCAGTGCTACTTGCAGAGCATGAGGTAATGGTGAGGTGAAAGTTTTGCCCCTTCACACCGCTGGCAGAAGGAGCAGGGAACCAACACTGGGTGATAGACTTTCTCTTCTTGACTCCCCAGTACGTTTCCAAGCACAATTCAAAGTGTTGGTGTTCACCTTTGAAGCCCTAAACGGCCTCGGCCCAGTATACTTGAAGGAGCGTCTCCACCCCCATCATTCAGGCCAGACACTGAGCTCCAGCTCCGAGGGCCTTCTGGGGGTTCCATCACTGCGAGAAGTGAAGTTACAGGGACCAGGCAGAGGGCCTTCTTGGTAGTGGCACCTGCCCTGTGGAATGTCCTCCCATCAGATGTCAAGGAAATAAACAACTATCTGACTTTTAGAAGACATCTGAAGGCGGCCCTGTTTAGGGAAGTTTTTGATGTTTGACCTTTTATTCTGTTTTTAATATCCTGTTGGAAGCCGCCCAGAGTGGCTGGGGAAAGCCAACCAGATGGGCGGGGTATAAATAATAAATTCTTATTCTTATTCTCTATAAGTGGCAGCAGCATCAGCATCTTGGAACTGAGATGAGTTATGGGGTGATTGGGGCAAACTGTGGGTGGGGGTGGTGACAATGATGAGAGGCCCTCTCTTAGCTGAGCTGCCCATTCATAGACAAAGAGTTCCCCTAAAAATGTGGTCCATGGACCATCAATGGTTCGCAAGCTTCATTCAGATGGCCCATGGTGTGTTTGGGAAGAACACTCAATCTGAATTCTATGGAATTGAAATTTTCATATGATAAAACAAAACATACAAAATTTAAGCAATAAATATCCAATTTAAAGTCATGCAGGATATATCACAATACATTAAAATTGCTATAACAGGCAGAAAAATCATGAAGTGGTCCACCAAAACCCTCATAAAGAACTAATGAAAATACGAAAGGATTCTTTTGACTTGAGATCCTGCAGTACAACCAACTACATGATGTTTTCAATTACATGCCACAGCAACTTAAAGACAGGTAACTTTATATGCACTTTGCTTTTCTATGTTGCGTGTTCATGTAGCCACCAATCTCATTTTTGAGCAATTGAGTAGTAAACGCCAAAACTGCAAATGGTACCTCAGAATCGACCACCCAAGGTGGACCAGCTATCCCTAAGAGCAAGGCCAGTTTGCAGCATCCTTTCTTCATGTCTGCAAGCCTTCTGAGAATGCATTCTTAAGACGGATGAACACAACTGACTTCAATGCATATAATGCCTTTCCATTTGCAAACAACCTCTAGGATTTAGAAACGCCATTAGTCAGCAGCTTATACGGCGTATTCTTCTTGATTTGTGTGTGTGACAATCTGCCAAAGAGATTTCTCCATGGAGAAAGAGTGAGGTGTTCCGTGAAGGCTGGCTTTGAGCTTTATCCAGTTACTGCGTGTATAAGTGCAGTTTTTATTTTTAAATGCCTGTCAAGAAAAGCTCCAGCCTGCCTGGTGCTACTACACGCGTCCTTTGATTTGCAGCTCGTTCTGCTGATATCTTTGCTCACTCCGCACTGAAGAAACAAACAGGCTGCTTTGTTAAACAGCATTAGAGAAAGGTCATTGTTTAATTGAAATAAAATATGGGCCCAGGGCAGTGGCCATCGGCACAGTCGCACCGGGGGAGCAAGCAATTTCTTTCATGCTCGCTGTGACTATTTTAGTATTCTCCTCCTGAGCAGTTATCAATGAGTTCTTGCTGCTTGTTTCCAACTCAGCTAGTTTTTGGATTAACAAAATCCACTCTTAGGTCAGATAACCTCATGGTTCTATGACTCTGGTTGCAAAACATGCACTTTCCTTGTTGTTGTTTAGTCGTTTAGTTGTGTCCGACTCTTCGTGACCCCATGGACCAGAGCACGCCAGGCACTTCGGTCTTCCACTGCCTCCCGCAGTTTGGTCAAACTCATGGTGGTAGCTTCGAGAACACTATCCAACCATCTCATCCTCTGTCATCCCCTTCTCCTTGTGCCCTCCATATTTCCCAACATCAGGGTCTTTTCCAGGGAGTCTTCTCTTCTCATGAGGTGGCCAAAGTATTGGAGCCTCAGCTTCACGATCTGTCCTTGCCTTTGTTGGCAAGGTGATGTCTCTGCTTTTTAAGATGCTGTCTAGGTTTGTCATTGCTTTTCTCCTAAGAAGCAAGAGTCTTTTAATTTCATGGCTGCTGTCACCATTTGCAGTGATCATGGAGCCCAAGAAAGTAAAATCTCTCACTGCCTCCATTTCTTCCCCTTCTATTTGCCAGGAGGTGATGGGACCAGTGGCCATGATCTTCGTTTTTTTTTATGTTGAGCTTCAGACCATATTTTGCGCTCTCCTCTTTCACCCTCAATAAAAGGTTCTTTAATTCCTCCTCACTTTCTGCCATCAAGGTTGTGTCATCTGCATATCTGAGGTTGTTGATATTTCCTTAGTTCGCTAGAAACAAACGGCATACAAGTAAATATGTTGCTTGGTGTCCTGCTGCATTAAGCTTCGTCTGAGCCTGAAAAAAATGGACTCTCTTGTGCTTTCCCCCTGCTGTTCGCTCTGGCAGCCATGAAGGAGTCTGGCCTGGGTTCAGGTTTCTGTTTATTAAATCATAATCATGATAATGATTCCCTTTTGAAAAACCTGTTACAAATTAAAATCAGAATAGATTTCCTTTGCTGCGCTGCTAAGCCTCAGCTATTGCAGTATTGACAGAGTGCAGTGAAAACAGCGCAGCAGTAAATTAGTCCCATTTGCTTTCAAGCTGCCTAACGTAGCTCGCTTCTGGGGTAAACAAAGCTTGGAAAGATACCTTCAGTGGAGTTTAGAATCCAGTGACTGCCAACATCACCAACCATGCAATGCAGAATAAAGTGCATTCTTGAGTATGCATAAAGAGACTACAGGCAAAAAGCTGTGTTCTCCTCTTCTGCTGGCCCCCTGCTAAATGTGTGGGGAGGGAATTGTGCAGACCTGCTTTCTCTTCCCAGAAAGGCCTTCCAGTGTACAGTGGTACCTTGGGTTAAGTACTTAATTCGTTCCGGAGGTCCCTACTTAACTTGAAACTGTTCTTAACCAGAAGCACCACTTTAGCTAATGGGGCCTCCTGCTGCTGCTGCTGCTGCACCACCAGAGCACGATTTCTCTTCTCATCCTGAAGCAAAGTTCTTAACCTGAAGCACTATTTCTGGGTTAGTGGAGTCTGTAACCTGAAGCGTATGTAACCTGAAGTGTATGTAACCCAAGGTACCACTGTATATCTGGAGAAAGCAGACTGTGATCTATACACAGTCTGTAAGCCATCAAACTGGAGAACCAGGGTAATCACATTTTTAATGCTTCCTGCGGAAGAAGCATATGCAAATAGCAGGAAGGACAACAGAGAATAAACTGGGCTTGACCATCTCTCCCTAACACACATTTTTTTATTTGCAGTGAACTCGTTTTCAGGTGGGTGTTGATTCAAAACTGCCTCCATCCCACCCTTGACACCTCCTGTAGGGTTAAATGGCACAATCCACTCTATGGTCTTAGGATTCTTGCAACCTCATTCTTTTCTTTTTCTTTTAAACTCCCCCCCCCCATTTTATAATGAAACGAGTCTATCCTGTTTTCTCAGTTAAAATCACCCCAAGGTGTTATTTGTACAGCTAAGCAAAATCCCACGTACCTGTATGGATTCCTCCATGGACAAACAACAGCTTCTGGGGAAATTTTAATCAGGAAAATGGAATGTGCGGGAACAAATTAGCCCCCACAATTCAATTTTGGAAGCCACTGCTATTTTGAAAGCTATTTATTTTAATAACCATGGGAAATCTGGCACCACACCTAGTTTGGCTTTTAGTAACATCCAAAATATCACCAAAAAGTCTCACCTAGACTGCCCGACTCATGTCTCCTCACTTCTTTCTGTTCAAACAAACTATACTTTTAAAGTAAATTCTCCACCTTCCAGTTCCATGATTTTTGATAGAACATCATGTCTTCTATGCAATGTCTTTTTGAGACCTGGCATGCAAAATAGCTCCTTAGTCGTTCCAGAGATAAAGATCATAATTGTCTGCTCACCTTAGAGAAACAAAATTATATAGTATGACTAGTTGAGTGGAATGAGTAAGGTGAAGAATTTTGCTTGACTAAAATTAGAAAAATCTATGGCCTCTGTTATCAACAGGATGAATATAAATAAAAGTATTCAAATTGTTCTAATCGGAGGTGTTTTTGAATTTCATACCTTTTCTCTTCTAACAGCAAATTTATGGACAGCAACATCTTCCATTATCGGCATTAGTTTTTACAAAGATGACAGCATAATAAAATGTTTCCCACCCATTTTTTCTTTCCCTTTTCTCTGCTGAGTTCATTCTTTAGTTCCTATTGCTATTGGATCAGTTTGTCTAGACCACAGGAAGCAACAAAAACAAAATTACAATAAGAACAGAAGATAAAGACTCGCTTATCACAAAAAAAACCACTTTTCTCATTATTCTTTTCTCTCTGTTGGCTAAAAGAAATTCTGTCCCCAATTTGAGAAATAGTCAGGGTTCAGTGCAGAGACAGTACTGGATATATACACCACTGAAGCAAGTAATACAGTAAATCTGCAACTATCTCTTACCACAAATACAGAATCGTCAACATTAAGTTTCTTTTTGCCTGCTAAGGTATCCAGAACAAATACATTCTCCAGTGATGTGGAGCCTGTGACCATTGAGATATTGTTGGATCCTAGCTTTCACGCAGGGACGCAGGTGGCGCTGTGGGTTAAAGCCTCAGCGCCTAGGACTTGCTGATCGAAAGGTCGGCGGTTCGAATCCCTGCGGCGGGGTGCGCTCCCGCTGCTCGGTCCCAGCGCCTGCCAACCTAGCAGTTCGAAAGCACTTCCGGGTGCAAGTAGATAAATAGGGACCGCTTACCAGCGGGAAGGTAAACGGCGTTTCCGTGTGCGGTTCTGGCTCGCCAGAGCAGCGATGTCACGCTGGCCACGTGACCCGGAAGTGTCTCCGGACAGCGCTGGCCCCTGGCCTCTTAAGTGAGATGGGCGCACAACCCCAGAGTCTGTCAAGACTGGCCCGTACGGGCAGGGGTACCTTTACCTTTACTTTAGCTTTCACCAGCCCCAGCCAGCATGCCCAATGGTCAGGGATGATGAGAGTTAACATAGGAAATTGCTTTATACCAAAGGCGCCTACAGACAGGTGTATTATTGCTGTTGCGTGCAGCAACAAGTGTTTTACACTTCCCGTGTAGATTTACTGGACCATGAGCTCCTCTTCCTGCTACATAAATGTTCACCAATACTCCTGCGTTATTGACGCTGCCTCCTTTGGCTATCCCAAACCATGGTTTCCATCCCTGCCATCTTCCCACTATTCTTTCAAACAGGAGAAGTTAGTTTCACAGTGATGCTATGCCGCCACAATGGAGGCAGATTTAGGGCGGTGGGCCCTATATGGGGAGAGGCAGTCCTTGGGATATTGTGGTTCCTGAGCTTTTTGTTTTGGTCACAAAATTAAGCAGAACACTAGGGGGAGAAAAGCCGTTAGTGAGGCAGGGTCTCGTTTGTGGATTAAATTTCTCATTACTGCCAATTTCTCATTGCTGTTAGATAACTTCACTGAGCTAAGATTAACATTTGTCCAGAGAAAGACATATAGCCTTAGACATGTAGCATTAGGGAGATTAGCTTATGCATTTATATTTGATATATGCATATTTTTGTCGAAGGAGCTAAATACTGTAGTCATTCGATTAAAAATATAGGAGAGAATTTATAGAAGGACATAGTTTGAGCACTGTTCCCATGGCAACGACATCGCTGGAAACTAACTTACGCATGGTAAGAAAAACAGTTTTCAAGTCAGATAGTCAAACACACCTAAACTGGGTTAGATCAGGGAAGCCAGTGTGGTGATCTACCCCTGTATTAGATGATAGGTAAAGGTAAAGGGACCCCTGACCATTAGGTCCAGCCGTGACCGACTCTGGGGTTGCGGCGCTCATCTCGCTTTATTGGCCGAGGGAGCCGGCGTACAGCTTCCGGGTCATGTGGCCAGCATGACATAGCTGCTTCTGGCAAACCAGAGCAGCACACAGAAATGCCGCTTACCTTCCCGCTGGAGCGGTACCTATTTATCTACTTGCACTTTGACGTGCTTTTGAACTGCTAGGTTGGCAGGAGCAGGGACTGAGCAACGGGAGCTCACCCTGTCACGGAGATTTAAACTGCCGACCTTCTGATTGGCAAGTCCTAGGCTCCGTGGTTTAACCCACAGCGCCACCCGCGTCCCTCTTAAATTATAGGACAGGACAAATCATTTGTTAAAGGTATATCTCATCTTTCTTCCACCATGGAATCAAGGTAACATATGTTTCCTAATCAGGCACTAACTAGACCCAGACCTGTGTTGCTTCAGCGAGGATGCTAACATCACATGTGCCCATCAGACTCTGTCGTGTTAGCAGAATCATAGAGCGATTACAATGACTTAACCCACCCCTCTCCTGTAAGGCCTGGGGTCTTCGCTTCTAAGTTCTCCGGTGCTGTGCTGGACTCATTGCTCTGGGAAAGGTCACAGTACTCTCTTAGCTGTAAAGCCAGCGAGTGGAATGGCTCGGAACACAGCTGTAATTATTAGGAGACAGATGATATACGGGAGACAGATGAAAAGTGGGAGGACGTGTGCTGCCTCATTCCTCTCGTAATTTTGGCAGCTTTGTAGTCGCTACAGATCCATTCGGCTTCCTTGGGATCACTTCTGCTGGTTGTTCATCTGCTTTGAAATATCTTGAAACTGGCGGTACTGATGGTGGACCCCTAATGTCAGTTTCTGTTGCATTAAAAAACAAAACCCTTATGATTTCAAAATTATAGACCTTTCTTAGTTTGCATATGTTATTCAGAAGTCCCTTTCTGGGTATCTCTCTTTTGACAAGGTAATAATCATAAACAAATAAGAATAAAAATATGCACGCCACCGCCAAGACCATTCCATTGTAACTATCCAATCTCCCAAAATTTCAACACCTCTTGCGATGGTTTGACCCCTTTCTGTTTTAACAGTACAAATTCTAAAAACACCCTCCGTATCTCCTCAAAATAATTTCTCCTGCATATTCCCCGTCTTACCTTAATGGCACATGTTAATTTATCATTAATAGCTATATCCCACACCTCTTTATGCCATTCTTCCAATTTATATTCTGCTTCCCCTTCCATTTCCTAGCTATAATAATTCGTGCAGCTGTCAATAAATTTGTGAGCAAGTCCTTCATAGCCTGTGAACCTTCCACCCCATCATAAATTGATAATAGTGCTACCTCTGGACTTTAATCCATTAGTATCTCTTAGGTCAGGTGGATGGCAACAGAGAACAGAATCGTTTCGGTGATGGTACTCTGCCATTGGAATGTACTTTCCAGGAAAACTTATCGGTCCATCCTGAGAGCACCAATGCTGAAGGGCAGGATTAAAAAATAAGCAAACTCAAAGCAATGGATTAAGAAATAGTCAAGGTAGACCCACTGAAACCAATGGACTTAAATGGCTCAGCACTGCAATACCTGAAGGACCGCCTCTCCCCATATAAACTGTCCCGGACTTTCATCCTCTAAGGCCCTTCTTCATATTCCTCCTCCGCGTGAGGTCTGGAGGGTGGCAACACGAGAACGGGCCTTCTCTGTGGTTGCTCCCTGTTTGTAGAATGCTCTGCCCAGGGAGGTTCACCTGGGGATAATAATACTGACCTACCATAATGGGGGGGGGATGCGGGTGGTGCTGTGGGTTAAACCACAGAGCCTAGGACTTGCCAATCAGAAGGTTGGTGATTCGAATCCCCACGACAGGGTGAGCTCCCATTGCTCGGTCCCTGACCTGCCAACCTAGCAATTCGAAAGCACATCAAAGTGCAAGTAGATAAAAAGGTACCACTCCAGTGGGAAGGTAAAGGGCATTTCTGTGCACTGCTCTGGTTCGCCAGAAGTGGCTTAGTCATGCTGGCCACATGACCTGGAAGCTGTACACTGGCTCCCTTGGCCAATAAAGCAAGATGAGCGCTGCCACCCTAGAGTCGGCCACGACTGGACCTAATGGTCAGGGGTCCCTTTACCTTTACCTTACCATACAGGGTTGTTGTAAAAACAACCCTGATGATGTATATTAAATGACCAGCTAATTTCTAGTAGTGAGAGACCTCAGTGGGACAAATTTGAGTGTGTATCTCCTTGCAGTCAGCCTTTGACAAGACCTCTAATAAAATAAGAATATTAAATACGTCAAGTATAATACAGTCATTATAGTGTAACAGATGCTGGTGGACTGCTTTTAGAGTTTCACATAAGGCAGGGATTTATCCTGGGACACATACATTCAAAGAATGATCCTCAAGTATTTTATTTGCTTCTCTTGCAGAATAAAATAGCTAAGGAATACAACTTAATGATTCGACACATAGATTCTATTGACAGGGAGCTGCAGTAAATTCTCAGCCTTTGGGGAGACATGCATCATTGAGATAAACAATGATTCGTAATCTGTGTGGGTGAATGGAGGAATGGAAAAAAAGAAAAGGGCCACCCGTCAGAGGGATGCACTATTAGTCTATAAAAACATACACATATAAATGTAACGTCTCTTTTATATTTCACTGTGTACATCATTTAGAATCACTTACACGAATAGCAAACCCAGGTGCCAAGTTATACCAGTTACATTGCCAACACTGAATCAGTAAAAAAAACAACCAAAAACCCACACACACAAACAAGAGGGAAGGGTTAGCATGCTCAGGGAAACCTCAAAATTTGCAGGGGAAGAAGAAAAGAATTATTCAGGAAAAAAACCCTTAGTGGCGCAAAAAATCCCCTGTAAAACTACCCAAGTGAGGACTAAACATGTTCAATGACCACAGAACACTGAGTATATTGGGGTGTGGCAAACAGAAAACAGGGGAGAAGGGGGAATGAATTGAATATCCAGAAAGAAAGCATGTCTGGCTGGAGCACTGAGAAACCCATACTGCAATGTTTTGCTGCAGACTCCAGAAATAATCTGAATGCAAAGGCCTTTCCCAGTGTGTCCATACTGTTTTTGTTTTGTTTTTGTTTGTTTGTGTGTGTGTGTTATTTCCTTCCTTCATTTCTTTTTAACATTCCAACTTAGAAGTTCACCAGTTGGATATCAAACATGGCAAGGGGCTATAAAGTACGGCTATATGATAGGCCATCTGAAAAGGCTTCTCTGTCCACTGTGACTGTCATGGAAGGCTGAGAGGATGCACCAGTCAGGAACCTAGACAAGAACTTTATTGACTCCCTAAAATGAGAACAGAACAGTCACAGGAAACTCCTGACTCTTCTCAGATACAATGAAGTCTGGTGTCAGTTAATGAGAAGAAGAGCTTCAGCTAACTTTTCCACATATAGAGGTTATTTGACTCCAACTGTCCATTACTCCTGACCATTGGC
Organism: Podarcis gaigeae; assembly: GCF_964106915.1. Classification (NCBI taxonomy): domain Eukaryota; kingdom Metazoa; phylum Chordata; class Lepidosauria; order Squamata; family Lacertidae; genus Podarcis; species Podarcis gaigeae. The sequence continues at coordinate 42,513,056 of NC_139688.1, forward strand.
TGAGGATAATGGGAGTTGTAGTCCAACATCTGGAGAACCACCCTGGGAGTTAGAACCAGCACCTCTGCATTGGTCTTGCTTAGTGTGTCATGTTCTTTTGAATCTGTGGCTTATTTCTACCCATCCTTCTTTCCCCCATCCTGCGATGACCAGCCCATGAACTTTAACACCAGAATTGCTATATAAAGCTTAGGAAGAAATGTAGTTACTTTTACACAAGCGTTCTTTCAAACTGGGCATGTTTTTATTAAGTCTTTTGTGGCTTGGTATGTTAATATGAAGGTCAAGAGCAAGATCAATGAAGCCTTGAATGAAAAATATTCAATACTGGTTAAGTTTTTTGAGGCCTCTTGGGCAAGATACTCTCGTTGGCTCCTTTGCATCACCTTTTCTTCCCTGCTGCCCATTCACTTGCTTGTCCCTTTGCACCTAATCCATGCCATCTTAAAGAGGAGAAGACAAGGCATGTGAAGGTTGCTGCTCCTTCTCCTTGCTCCTCCCAGTACTTCCTTGGCTAGAGAAAGAGCAGTAAAAGCAGGGGCCAGGAGACTCTTGGAATCAGCAATGTGGGCCATGGACTTAGCAAGCAAGCGCTCAGTGATTCTCTTGAATCACCGAATCCCTTGATTTTTCTATTGCTGTGCCTTTAGTTTTCCAACTAACAGAACATCAGTGTTTTGTTTTTGGTGGCAACGGGTTACTATAAGTTGGGTGTCAGCTATTCCTTCTTCTGAGGGTTGTTCTTTTAAAAACCAAACTCAAACAACTTGGGTGCAATTCTGAGTGCAGGCAGGCAGGTGGGGAGAAACCGCTTAAGCATTTTGCCTCCAGGTATTTTTCTGTTCAAGATTACCCTTCCCAATCTGTTTTGTTGTTGTTTCTTAATCTTGCAGGGGGAAACCCACAGAGAAGCTGCAGGGATCCTGTGTCTTTCCATCTGTGGATTAAAAAGTTCCTTGGAGCGGGTGGTTTTGAGCTGAAAAATTCCAATAGGCAAAGAATCAGAGCTCCTTCTCTCCGTAGCCTTCCTACTTTCAGATTAGCAGCCTGCCTAGGCTTACTTTGAATCTTTAAAAAATGCAAAGAAAAGGATATCGTAATTTGAGCCTATCAAACTAGTTCCTAAAGTGAACCACTTTATGGTTTTGATGATGGAAACAGAGAACTATGTTTAATCTATGGCCTATCTGAAAGGTAGCTTCTAATTAGATGGCATGTATTGGTAGAAGCTTTTAAAAATTATTCTTAAAGCTGATTTTACTGCTTGCTTGCTTTTTTTCACATAGAGGTTGTTTGTTATGGGTTATTCTGCAGTGCCTACCGGGAGACTTCCTCACATTCAGTTTTTGCTGAATTCCAAATAGACCCCCAGGGGAGATGCTGAAGAGGCCCTGTTGCTTGAAACAATCAAATCATTTGACAAGAAGCATTGCCAAGTACCCTGTAGGCAACAGCCCTGTGCTAGCCAGGGAGCAAGAGCTGATCTGTTGGGTTTTTCCCCCCATTGCTTGTTTCTGAAATTTCGGAAGGCAGATTTGCATGAATAACGCATAAGGGGAGAAATAGCAACTAAGTGCCTTGCTGTTGTGATACATTTTCTTTCAATGCCATGGGCTCACGTTCAAGAAAAACTGTCAGCACTATAAGACAAAGGAGAAGGCAAGCGGGATTAGCAACAAAATGTGTTCAGCAGTGGTGTGCAGTCCGTGAACTAGGGGGACTAAGCTAGTACCCTAAGTGTTCCCCTGGTGCCTCTTTCTCGCAGCCCAGGAAGCTTCTGCCCGACTTAGGAAGGGGGGGAGCAATACTAACATGGGTTCAAGAGCCCTCACAACATCACACGTGCTTCTCCATCCCCCAAAGGTTTGGACTTGGACTTGATATCCTGCCTTTCACTCCCCTTAAGGAGTCTCAAAGCGGCTAACAGTCTCCTTTCCCTTCCTCCCCCACAACAAACACTCTGTGAGGTGAGTGGGGCTGAGAGACTTCAGAGGAGTGTGACTGGCCCAAGGTCACCCAGCAGCTGCATGTGGAGAAGTGGGGATGTGAACCCGGTTCACCAGATTACGAGTCTATCGCTCTTAACCACTACACCATGCTGGTGCCTCTAGCCCCAACTGTTCCCCTACGAAAAATTTCACTGCACACCACTAGTGTGGAGCGCTCCACTTCGGGACGCCATCCATCCAGGTAGGCAGGCCCTCTTTGAGGACACTCCATTCCATTCCATTCCCCTCTCTCCGCCATTCCATTCCCCTCTTCCAGCTGTGGCTCACCAGGTGGGGCTGAGGAGCTACTCTGCTAACTTCCCAGCAAGTAGGTCACTTTTTCTTATTGGGAGGAGCAGGGGGTGAGGCAGTCCAATATGGTTCAAATGTGCTTGCAGGAGCATCCAGTTGGCTCTGCTCTTGCTTTTGCGCTGCGCTTCACCCTTCTCTCTCCTGGTAAGAAACAGTCACCCACCTGCTGAAAAGCTAGTATAGTGGTTTTGCCTCAGCCAGCAAGCTGCTTATGTCTAGCATTCAGTGGATACTGAGCATGCCCAGTTCCCACTGGGCTGATTTTGGGGCCCCTGCAACTCTGTGGGGGAGCTATTTTGGCTACATAATGATCTGCACTCTGAGAGCTGAGTTCACTCTTAGCATATATGATGTTCACAGAGAACGAGCCATTTTACACACTACAGAGAATGAGGTGCTAAATGGAGGTGATGTTACGCTCTGAAATTTACCACTCCAGACTGCAAGTAGGTGGTCATATTTTTAAATGCCCCTCTACTTAAAAATCTCCCAGATGTCTCAAGTGGTAAGAATTTTTCCCGTGTGAGTGGAAATTTTTTTTCCTGTGTGAGTCTTATAGAGAAAGACCAGTCACTGATCTCCCAACACCTTTTTGTGAAGTAAGAACGGAGATACGTGTGGCCTAATTTAAAGGAAAGCCAACACATGTTCTGAAGGAATTTAACCCCGTTTCCAGGTATAAATCAGCCCCCACTCAAGCTGCTATTTGCTCGAAGGTGTAAAACACAGGGACTTGAATTATCGCTGCCCCCCCCCACTTTCATGGAGCATTGTTGAGTATGCACCTGGTTTAGATTGAAAGAGTGAGAAAGAGTTAACCATGTTGCTTTTCTGACCAAATTAGCACCCCAGGACTGCATTTAGTATAAATAGAAACAATGAGAGATCACTCATTGATCTCCTCTCATAGCAAGTAGTTTAGCCCTTGCACTAGTGGTACAGGAGTCTGTTTGCCAGGGGTACATTTATTTGTACCCACTCCACCAGACCACTGTGAGATGGTTCTGACTACATGGGAGGAGCCTATGTTTCAATTTCTCCTCAAGGCTAGTGTTGCCTATTCATTCAAATCAGTGGTGTGTAGTCAGTGGACCAGGGGTACTAGGTTCGTCCCCTAAATGTTCCCCTAGCACCTCCTTCCCAAAGCTCAGGAAGCTTCTGTCCTGCTTATGGAGGGAGGTGTGATGTTCACTCGTGTGACGGTCCTCCATAATAACCATCACACGCTGGTGCCTCTGACTCTAACTGTTCGCCTATGAAAATCACTGCACACCACTGATTCAAATTGCCCTCTCTAGCTTTCTCCCTCTATCTCTCTGCCAAACTTGACCATTAAGAGAGGAAGATGAGGCCATTTCCCCCCTCAGTGAAATATCAAGTGTATACCAAGAACCGTTGAGCTTGTCCAAAGCTACTGAAATCATGGGATTTGGTGTAACAGAAATATTTCCCAAGCCGAGCTCCTAGAAATTGGAAGTGGTACATTCCAACCTGTGAGACTCCAACAGGTACACAATTCACACACTTTTAACTTCAGGATTTGAGAAAATTATTTTAGTACACCATTCCTAGAATGGAACTTGGGTTATGTTCACATTACGACTTACTGTGACTCCAGCATGCTTCCTACCACTGGGTTTTTTTAAGTCAGGTTCACACAACATTAGCCACAATCCTTTAGCTTTTAGAGAAATACTCTTCTTTGATGTCCTTTTTCTCAAACCAGTTTCCATGTGATTTGAAAATGGAAGCAGTGGTTTTGTTGTTGTGTGGGCAGTTCATGCAGAGCCAGTGCGGTGTAGTGGTTAAGAGTGGTAGACTCGTAATCTGGGGAACCGGGTTCACGTCTCCGCTCCTCCACATGCAGCTGCTGGGTGACCTTGGGCTAGTCACACTTCTCTGAGGTCTCTCAGCCCCACTCACCTCACAGATTGTTTGTTGTGGGGGAGGAAGGGAAAGGAGAATGTTAGCCGCTTTGAGACTCCTTTGGGTAGTGATAAAGCAGGATATCACATCCAAACTCTTCTTCTTTTCCACATGCACAGATGATAGTGCATGCACAGATGAAAGTTTCACTGAATTGGAGGCACCAGGTGAAGCCTCTGGTGTAAACAGCAGCGGAAGAAAGCGACTGGGGAAAGCAGCAGAGGAAATGGACCTCACAGCTTTTCAAGCTGCCAATGTGAACATACCCTTGGTTTGTGTTTTTTTCTCAGCTGAATCGCAGCAGCGCAAGATTTGGCTGCTAGAATGATACACTCGGGGCTAGTTCAAAGATACAGAAATTGTTCGCTAATGTTTTAGGGGGAAACAGTGCATTCTGAATAGCAGATTTTTGCTATACCGCTTCCATCCACTTTATTCTGCAGTTATTTATATAAAATCTAATTTGTGTACTAGTACATAAGTACAAGTACTCACGACCCCTTGTCAGACAATAAATTAAAGGGAAAGTATTTCCAAATTGAAAATTAATTCATTCAAAAATAGGCATGCATGTACATGTTTGTAGGCTGTTACGGTTTCTTCAGAAAGCTTGCAGTGCAGAAGGCGAAAGCATTTTTTCATTCAAGTGACTGTGGCTACTTCTCCTAAACATTGTTTAAGGCTCCTCTTTTATTTCACTAGATTCCACTAGGATAAAAATATAATAGTTCACACCCTGGTATGCACTTTGTAATGAAAAAGGAGTTCATATTCTATAAATATAATTCATGTGCCAGGACAAATCAGTTGTATTCTTACAAACAGCCCTCTAAAGGCATGCAATATATCCCCAGTTTATTGTGCTTTTCACAACAGTGAGATCATAACTCAGAAAATGTGCTCCGGCATTAATGTTAAATATGAATATTTTGACCCGGCATAGCAGCCACCTGCTGCCTGTATATAAGAATGGCTTAATAATGATCAATCCTGCTGCCCGTCTCTTAAGATCAAATCATTAAGTCCTCACCCAGAGAATATTCCTATTGAACACTATTGTGCTTCCAGGGTGAATAATAAATTGGACAGTACATTCTTGTGATTTATTTATTTAATTGTTTGAGACAAGTTATGTGGCGGGGGGGGGGGAGGGATCAAGAATGAATACTCCCCCGCCCCAGCTAAAAAAATGTCCCTGCAGGCAGAATATGTGGATGCCGCAGAGAAGGGCTTCAGAGTAGCCTCTTGCCCGATATATTAGTTTTCTATTTGCAAGGGAGTCATTTGGTATGAAGGAGCATTAACTCATGCAACCTATTACCTGTCGCTTGAAGTGATACAGTCCAGGAACAGGTTTAACCACCTCATCTACTCTGTGTGTGTGTGTGTGTGAGAGAGAGAGAGAGAGAGAGAGAGAGAGAGAGGAGGGGGGGGGCTTTGTTGCTTTCATGTGTTAGAACATGAACAAGAAGAAAACTTCACATGTGTGGAGGAGAAAACCAAATCAAGTGTGCGATGGCACACCTAGCTGGCACTAACCTTCATTAGAAGGAAATTCCATGATAATGACCAGCAAATAATACACAGGGCATATACATAGTAGCAAGTCCACAACACAGTGGTGTAGTATGGGTTGCCTGTGCCCAGGGCCACGCGGGGGGGGAGGGGGGGAGGGAAACGGACAAAGTACATATGCACATTCAACTGCCTAATAGCATCCATCACAGCCACAGAAATAAGAAAAGAAGAGTTGTTCCATTGTCTGGAGAGGCCACTCCCTGGTTTGCATGGAGAAGTCATTTTCAACGCAGCCCAGCGACCGAAGCACACAGCTGTATTGAGGCAGCACTGGGTGTTGAAATTTGGTGCCCCTAACAATTTTGCGGCGAGGGCAACCAAGCCTGTGCTTCCACCACCACCACGCTAGGCCACTGCCACAACGAACACAATTCAGCTGAAATCAGTGTGTTTCTGCAGGGCTGGCACAAGACGTGTACGCACCTCACCCATTCAATATGCAAAAACTAAACTGCAGTGGCAGTTGAATCTTACGCCCACAATAGGAACTGCGCAGCAGCATCTAGCTGAAGGGAACTACTAGTTTAGGAGGTACTGTGTAAGCAAAGTGAATGGCTGGTGTGTGTGTGTGTGTGTTGGTGTGTGTGTGTGTGTGTGTGTGTGTGTGTGTGTGTGTGTGTGTGTGTGTCTAAGAATGCACAAACAGGAAAGAGGCAGCTGCCTAACTCTGTTGAATAGTATGGTCAACACTGTGTTAATGCATGCCTAACACAGGCCACATTTACACTATACATTTAAAGCAATAACATGCCACTTTAAACAGTCGTGGCTTCTCCCAAAGAATTCTGGGAGCTGTTGTTTGTTAAGTTTGTGCTGGGAGCTCTTAGGAGACCCCCTATTCCTTTCCCAGAGCTACAATTCCAAGTGTTCCCTGGGTTAGAGGGATTGACTGTTCAACCACTCTGGGAATTGTAGGTCTGGGAGGGGAATAGATGTCTCCTTAATGATTCTCAGCAACCTTAACAAACTGCATCTCAACAATGAAATAAGTATTTAAACATTATGTTAAAGTTTCAGGAAAGCTTTCAGAACGTTGCTTCACTTTCATTGTTACTATTTACTTTATTTGCATGTTGTTGTATTTGTTCTCAGTTGTGGGGGGGGAGGAAATCAGTAATATTATTGATAAAATGACCTAAATCAAAACAAGTGTTTCTTGTTTTGTTTTGATTCCATCACTTTTAAGGAACCATAATGCTGCTTCATATTTAGCCCCAAGTAAAAATAATTTGAAATAGTTCGGAAATTAATGGTATTCCTAATTAGTACTGCAACTAATGGTGTGATAAGCATTCATTTGAAACTACATTAATGAAAGACATCTCCTTCCCTCTAGCCCTCTCCTCTAGATTTCTGTCTGAGCTGACTTATAAAATGAAATTATTAAATCCTCCTAGCAAGCAATCTTAATTAATCTCTTGTCTTTTTTTCCCTCCTAAAGGAGATGATCTGATTGGAGTTGCCACAATGAAAAACAATCTTTCTTTTCTCTTGTGAAACTGGAAAGGTTTATTCTCTTCATTTTCAGAGCTAGTAAAATTTTTTTTTTTAGGAGATTTATTTAAGAAGCCTGTTACCAGAATTACTCTGGAGAGTTTAGACTGTGGATTAGATTAATGAGGTTTTAACTAAAGAGAGAGAAATGTGTGTAGCTTTTCTCTCTATCACTGAAGTGACTTTTTCAGAGGTTTCTTCCCCACAGAACACTAGAGGCTGCTAATCTTAGAGAGGAATTATACATCTATTTTTTTTCTCACACGTGCACACACACAAATGAACACCCCTGACCAGAGCATGTAAACCAACCTGCATTGAAGTTCTTTTGTGATGTTTACAAATAACCGTTGGTTCAGTGCAGTGCAATGCCATAAAACATAATGTTGTACCAGCATTGCAAGGGCTGTTAATGCTGCGAAGACGCTGCTCTTTGGTTGTTTAAGGGTTTTGTTGTTAGTAGAGATGGTGCACGGTATCGATTCAATTAGCATTTAAAGACAAACCTACCCTAATTTGTGCTTTCTGAAACAATACATAAACTGAAACTCAACCGTCCTTTCAAATGGTCACTGCTCCATCTTTTGCAATGCAGTTCCCCAGCTAAGTAATATGTCTTAAAATTCATATATTGGCGTAAATGTGCATCAAAAGCATATATCAGTGAAAATAGTATATAAAATTAATTGTTTTAGAGGAAACTGCCTTGCAAAAATTCGTCTGTTAGGCAAAATTGCATGCAAAAATATGTTTATAAGGAGAAATTTGCAATAAAATGGTGACAAGGGTCAGGTCTTGACATTCTGCTTCATTGGGGTTCTTATTGTTCTGCCTAGGAACATATCTGAATTCCATTGTGTGCATTGTCATCCAATGTACTGCAATTCAATGTAAGGGCACTTCCAACATTTCCATTATCTATGTTTTTATTTATTTAATTTATCAGAATATTTATTAGATAGATGCTAGAGATAGATAGATAGATTGAGATAGACAGACAGATAGATGTAGGTTTCAGCATCCATCTGTTTTAGGAGCCAATTGAAGAATGTGCCTTTGGGGGTGAAGTCAAACTATCGGAGAGTTACAGCACCTGCTTTTTTATAATATTTATTAGAGTTTTAAAGGTTACAAAAAGAGAAAGTAAAAACACCATATTAAACAAAAACAAAACAACACATCACAATAAGGGGAAAAAAGGGGGGAAAGAAAAAGAAGAAAACAGAAAAATAAAATCCATTAAAAAACACAGCGAATCTTCCCATAACTTATCTTTCATTTGCTTGTTTCCTTGGCCTCCTCACACCTCCCTTTTTTGTATTCTAGTTCGGTTAACTATTTCAGCAAATCCTTTCCATCTTTTCCAATTTTTGTCCTGTAATTTATCTTAATATAATGTAACTTTACTTTCCCTCCTTTCACCAATTAACAGTCTGTTTTTTCCTAATCCTTTATAACATTTCGGCTAAAACCACATAATTTCATTCCAACATCCTTCTAACATTCATTAATTTTACAATGTTTCTGTAAATAGTCTTTAAATTTCTTCCAATCTTCCTCCACCGACTCTTCTCCCTGGTCTCGGATTCTGCCAGTCATTTCCGCCAGTTCCATGTAGTCCATCACCTTCATCTGCCATTCTTCCCAGGTGGGTAGATCTTGTGTCTTCCAGTACTTTGCAATAAGTATTCTTGCTGCTGTTGTAGCATACATAAAGAAAATTCTATCCTTCTTTGGCACCAATTGGCCGACCATGCCCAGGAGAAAGGCCTCTGGTTTCTTCAGGAAGGTATATTTAAATACCTTTTTCATTTCATTATAGATCATCTCCCAGAAAGTCTAAATCCTTGGGCATGTCCACCAAAGGTGAAAGAATGTACCTTCAGTCTCTTTACATTTCCAACATTTATTATCGGGCAAATGATAAATTTTTGCAAGCTTGACTGGTGTCATGTACCACCTGTAGATCATTTTAATAATATTCTCTCTTAAGGCATTACATGCCGTGAACTTCATACCTGTGGTCCATAACTGTTCCCAGTCAGCCATCATAATGTTATGTCCAACATCTTGTGCCCATTTAATCATAGCAGATTTCACCGTTTCATCCTGAGTGTTCCATTTCAACAGCAAGTTATACATTCTTGACAAGTTCTTAATTTTGGGATCTAGCAGTTCTGTTTCCAATCTTGATTTTTCCACCTGGAAGAGTTACAGCACCTGCTGTGGCTGTAGAGACTGACACAGGATAGACATGTTTTGTTGCAGCTGAGACCGAGGAAGGCAGAGGTTTAGTAAAGGTAAAGGGACCCCTGACCATTAGGTCCAGTCGTGACCGACTCTGCGATTGTGGCCCTCATCTCGCTTTATTGGCCAAGAGAGCCGGCGTACAGCTTCCAGGTCATGTGGCCAGCAGGACTAAGCCGCTTCTGGCAAACCAGAGCAGTGCACGGAAACGCCGTTTACCTTCCCGCCGGAGCGGTACCTATTGATCTACTTGCACTTTGATATGCTTTCGAACTGCTAGGTTGGCAGGAGCAGGGACTGAGCAACGGGAGCTCACCCCATTGTGGGGATTCGAACCACGGAGGCAGAGGTTTACAACAATATAAAAACATAAAACCAGACAGTAAAATCATAAAAAGTTAAAAACAAGTTAAAAGCAATAAATAAATACATAAATAAGCATTATAATCTTATACTTTAATAACATGGACCATACTTCAGTGGTGGGCTATTTGCATTTCATGTAGAAGCCTCAGAGGCTAGAGCCTTGCAGGTAAGACGGTGGAGTCCAGAAACATCTTGCCATCTTGAAGCAGAGCTATTATGCTGGTTTCCTGGCAGGTGTGTCACTGTTGCTTATTAGGAGGGGGAGGCAAAAGGGATGAGGCAGCACGGAGGTTGCTGCAGTGCAAACACAACTTGCAGAGCAGCAGATTGGCTTTGCTAGTGCGTTTGCACTACAATGACCTTCCTGCCACCCCTCCTGTGCCCCTCCTGATAAGCAACAGTGGCCCAGCTGCCAGGAAGCTAGCGTAGCAGTTCTGCTTCTTGTATGTAGTGGAGAACATTAGTGCTGGTTTGGGCGTGGAACCTGATGAATCAACAGCAAAAGCTCTCACGCCAAGCAGACATTTGCTCAGGGCAGGAGAACTGCTTGGTGGTAAAGTGTATGTTAGATATTAAATGTCCCAGGGCTGATTTCTGGTAACTTCAGGTGGTGGTTGTTTTCCCTCCAAAAGAATTCAGTGCTATGTGATGTGAAAGACCTCAGCTTGATGTCCTGCTAGGAAACTAGGAAGGGAACAAATATTCTGGCCTGGTATACAACAGGTCAAACACTGTTTAATTCAACGCCACTTCTCATTATCTGAACAACTACGAGTTCCTTAGGCTAATCAAATGAATTACATTGCCCTGTGTTTTAAACATTAATCCTATGGATTGTCATAGCCAGTGGTGAGGTTCCAAATAAACTTTAGAGAAAACAGGCATCCCAACCAAGTACGCTCTTAAAATAAGTGATGTGGCTCTCCAGTTTCACTGAAATGGGTGAGAGGTGAAAAACTACAGATTGAAATGATTGGTTTATTTGTTGTTGTTTAGTAATTTAGTCGTGTCCGACTCTTTGTGACCCCATGGACCAGAGCATGCCAGGCACTCCTCTCTTCCACTGCCTCCCGCAGTTTGGTAAAACTCATGTTGGCAGCTTCAAGAGCACTGTCCAACCATCTCGCCCTCTGTCGTCCCCTTCTCCTTGTGCCCTCCATCTTTCCCAACATCAGGGTCTTTTCCAGGGAATCTTCTCTTCTCATGAGGTGGCCAAAGTATTGGAGTCTCAGCTTCAGGATCTGTCCTTCCGGTGAGCACTCAGGGCTGATTTCCTTAAGAATGGATAGGTTTGATCTTCTTGCAGTCCATGGGACTCTCGAGAGTCTCCTCCAGCACCATAATTCAAAAGCATCAATTCTTCGGCGATCAGCCTTCTTTATGGTCCAGCTCTCACTTCTATACATCACTACTGGGAAAACCATAGCTTTAATTATACGGACCTTTGTTGGCAAGGTGATGTCTCTGCTTTTTAAGATGCTATCTAGGTTTGTCATTGGTTTTGTCCCAAGAAGCAGGCGTTTTTTAATTTCGTGGCTGCTGTCACCATCTGCAGTGATCATGGAGCCCAAGAAAGTAAAATCTCTCACTGCCTCCATTTCTTCCCCTTCTATTTGCCAGGAGGTGATGGGCCCAGTGGCAATGATCTTAGTTTTTTTGACGTTCAGCTTCAGACCATATTTTGCGCTCTCCTCAATTGCTTTTATGTGGTTTTATAGGAGGCTAGTATGGGTTCACACACAAGTACAAAAAACAGAACAATTCATCGGAGTCAATTTCTCTGTATTTCCAACAGAACTGCTGTATTTGACTGACAGCAGTAGTTCTCTTTTAATTCCTAAATAATTGTGAATGGCCTGCAACCCAGCTGAATGGAGGATCTCCTTTTCATTCATTTCAGTGACAGCAACTGCCTACCCCTTTCTCTTTGATTTTGTTTTAATCAAAGCCACTTGAGACAAAGAGTGATAGAAAAATTGGATTTGCTGGCAAACTGATGGGTTGTCAGGCTCAACCCATTAGAACGCTTTTTAATCAAGATCCAAAATGCTTTTCAAAATGGAAAAATGATTACAAAAATCCCCGAGAAGAGAGAATGAATTATTAAAATGTATATTAAAAAGCACTTGCCTTCATAAGGACACCTCCCCTATTTGTTTTATAATTGTGAATTATTATATAATGTTTGCCCTATGCAGTTGGAGAGATAAAAACATCAAACAAATGTGAACAGAATGGTGAGCTGAACTGCTAGCAGAATCACATTACATCCTAGGCTGCTACAGCACTTTTATTCTAGAATGTTTCCAATTATATTTCATTCATGAAAACCTTGAATCTTGATTTATTACACTGAATGAGTAGATCTTGCCAAATCCTATACATATAAATTTTCTATGATATTCCAGCAGTCAAGAGGGGGAAAGTGTACATTCTGATATTTATAACATTTCCGAGTCTGTCGCAGTTTAGATGAAATAAGAAATTGCAATAACTATATAATGGAAATAGATGTTTCCCGTCTCCTCCTTTTAGCTGTGCCAGGGGAGAGAGGGAAGCATATGAGCCTAAAGCTCATTCATGTAATGCTAAACTATGGTTTGGTGTTCCAACCAGCTTTCCCAATGAGAGTCAACCAATCCACAACATATATAAAATATGAATGAATCAGGGTGCAAATCAGTCATTCCTTGTTCTTGGTGGATATTAGTTGTACAGTTTTTGTATCACTGTACTTTTGCTCCTAGATTCCTGCTGAACTTCTCTTTTTCTTCACTATATTCCATTTGCTGCAACTCCTCCACCAACTTCCCAGAGCAATGACCAGTGCCCAAATCCTTATTTTGGCAAGGTTTATTCCATCCGTCTGCATCTTCACAGTCTGCTGCTGAATCTTTAGCCTTCTCCCCCATTTTCCCAGTGTTGTGTCAACTTGTCCTCGTCACGCGTCATTACAATTCCCTATGCACTTTAGAAGCACAGGTGTGCCTTTCTTGGCTCCTGCTTTGGGTTAACCACAGTGTAACAGGCCCACATTTAGAGAGCCAAATTCATCAATCAGGGAGTGTCAGTGCTCTCTGGCTGGATGGCATTTGCAGAAGGTGAAAGGCATCTATTGCAAAACTAAGCAGAATGTTATGTGCTGAAGTTCTCACCCTGGGCCAGCAGGGGGATACTGTAGATAGTTATGCAAATAAGGGATCGAAAGTGACGTTCAGTGATTGGATAGTTTTAGAAAATTGTTACAGTTACATTGTACTGGAGCTCTATATAAGCAGGCTGACTGAACCCTTCAGTTCACTTCTGTCCTGGCCTGTGAATAAACAAGAGCTGTTTGAAGAATCGCTGTGTCGTCTGATATGTTCACCCACAACTTAACACAGAAGGCATTCCACGGGTCTTTTTTCAGTGGCAGTCAAGGAACCAAGCCAAAGATGACAAGCAATTCATTGAGATCTTAAAGGTTTGATTAATTTCCAAAAGAGAATGTATCCTCAACAAGAAAATTTCTATAGTTTCCAGACTGGCAATATTAGTCAATGTTTTAGGGTTGCTGATTCTCCATAATGAAATGAGCTGTTTCATTATTGACTTGTATGTTGTGATGTGCAGCTTGCAGCATGTTTACTTAGAAGTAAGTCCCATTAAAGAAATAAGTCCCCTTGAAGTAAATCGGCCTTCCTTCAAACTAAGGGGGCGTAGGATTGTCGCCTTAATTGATATATGCTCTTGGCATATATCTTAACAGTGTACACTAAGCTTTACACTTCATTATAAACAAATAAATAGTGAAGAGCGACGTTGCTAATACCAACTGTTAGTGTTGTTTTGATTTCAAAATTGGTCTGCACATTTTCTTGGCTAATATAAACATCATGTCTCTCTTGTTTAGCCTTAAAAATCAAACCAGGAATGCAGAAAATCCAGCATCCCATTGTCTTAGATGATAAATTGTTTGTCAAGCCTTCAGAAGCATGTAATTTAATAACATTGAATCAGTTTCCTTTCTATTTGTTTAAACACACATGTAATAATAAACTCCTGAAGCCAAGGAATCCTGGGGCTTGGTAGGGGGACACATTCACAGCACACTTCTATACATGTTTATCATCATCATTACTATTACTACTACTACTACCACTACAAGTAGTAGTAGTTACTATTACATTTTTATTTGTACACTGCTTATCTGCCAAAATGAATTTTAAGCAGTCTGCAGCTTTAAAATATGCAATAAAACAAATCCACTAAAAGCACCCATGATTTGAAAATGCAATAAAGCAAGCCAGTTCAACAGCATAACAATTAAAATATTTAAACCCATTAGATCACAAGTTCAGTTGCCATACTTGTTCAGAATTAAGTCCCATTGGTTACACAGCAATCTTTGCAGCTTTGTGGGAGTTGGGGAGGTTTATGCCTCCCCCTTCAGCAATCCTAATGCAGGAGGAGAAATGTGTGTGCATGTGAAAAGAAGATGACAGTGGAGGGAAGGATATGCCCAGGGCTTTTTTTTTTAAGCTGGAACTTACCAGAACTCAGTTTTGGTACCTCTCAGGTAGGTGATGTTGCCATTCTAAAACAGGCTTTCTCAACCTCGGCCCTCCAGATGTTTTGAGACTACAATTCCCATCATCCCTGACCACTGGTCCTGTTAGCTAGGGATCATGGGAGTTGTAGGCCAAAAACATATGGAAGGCTGAGTTTGAGGAAACCTGTTCTAAAAGAAGGAGGTGATCTGGATAAGTTCTGGAACCTCTTTTTCTAGAAAAATAGCATTGAATATGCCTCATTGTGTATATTCAATGCTATTTTTCGGGGGGGGAGGTGCCTCACTGTGTATAGCAGGACGCGGGTGGCGCTGTGGGTTAAACCACAGAGCCTAGGACTTGCCGATCAGAAGGTTGGCAGTTCGATTCCCTGCGATGGGGTGATCTCCCGTTTCTCGATCCCTGCTCCTGCCAACCTAGCAGTTTGAAAGCATGCCCAAGTGCAAGTAGATAAATAGGTACCACTCTGGCAGGAAGGTAAACGGCGTTTCCATGCACTGCTCTGGTTCACCAGAAGCAGCTTAGTCATGCTGGCCACATGACCCAGAAACTGTACGCTGGCTCCCTCGGCCAATAAAGCGAGATGAGTGCCGCAACCAGATGAGTGCCAGAGTCGTCCGTGACTGGACCTAATGGTCAGGGGTCCCTTTACCTTTACCTTTACGCCTAATTGTGTATAGCAGGAGGGGGGGCAGAGGTTTTGGTGAATGAATGTGTGTTTAAGAATGAGAGGAAGTCAAGGGGGATCCCTGCACTGGTCTCACCCGCCATTGAGTTTGTCCCCACCCTTGAAAATGAAACCTCTGATCCTAAAATGTTGCCCATTGTATAGGTCTGCAACCTCGCTTCCTTTGCACCTAGCTTTGCGTGGAAATCATTCTTTTTAAAATGACCTTGTAAACTACGAAATGTGTGCCCACGCAACGGAAACGCTGAGCTGTGCTGTGTATATTATGTCTTGCACTGTTTATGCTGCTGTTTTAAAATAGCCATAGCCATTCTATTATAGACAACCTCGATAGCACCCCCACTCCAGAAAAAAAGACAAAGACATTTGCAGAGATAATGGGACTGCAATCAGCAGCTGTCCACAGTAGAGGCAGTATACATTATCATGCCACCTGTTCCAATCCAAAATGTGAGCCACGCAGCGGTCACCTCCAGGCTTGATTATTGTAACTCGCTCTACGTGGGGCTGCCCTTGAGACTGACCCAGAAACTCCAGGGGGTGCAGAATGCCGCGGCGAGACTCCTTATGGGGCCCTCGCCGCAGGATCACATTCATCCGGTGCTATACCAGCTGCACTGGCTCTCGGTGGAGTACAGGATCAGGCTTAAGGTGCTGGTTTTAACCTTTAAAGCCCTATACAGCCTAGGACCCTCGTACCTACAGGACCGCATCTCCTGGTATGTCCCACGGAGGACCTTACGGTCTTCAAATAAAAGCATCTTGGAGATCCCGGGCCACAGGGAGGTTAGGCTGGGCTCAACCAGAGCCAGGGTTTTTTCAGCCGTGGCCCCGATCTGGTGGAACGCTCTGTCACAAAAGACTAGGGCCCTGCAGGACTTGACATCTTTCCGCAGGGCCTGCAAGACAGAGCTGTTCCACCAGGCCTTTGGCCAAGGCACAGTCTGACCCCCTTTGTCCTTCTGTAATTTTCATAGAACTTTAGCACAATGATTGCCATTAATTTGATTCTGAACTGATTTTAGAATGTATTTCAATTAATTGACTGTGATTTTATGTAAACTGTGCTATTTTTACTGTTGTTAGCAGCTCTGAGCCCGGCTTTAGCTGGGGAGGGCAGGATATAAATAAATTATTATTATTATTATTATTATTATTATTATTACTACTAAATGTTTTTCCTCCACCCTGCGTAAGTTGAACAAAATACACACACAATGTTGATATCTCCCAGGACATTTGCATTGGGAAGTTCTTACCACCGCACCATATTTATGTGTAGAAGAAGAAGAGTTTGGATTTGATATCCCACTTTATCACTACCCGAAGGAGTCTCAAAGCGGCTAACATTCTCCTTTCCCTTCCTCCCCCACAAAAAAAACACTCTGTGAGGTGAGTGGGCTGAGAGACTTCAGAGAAGTGTGATTAGCCCAAGGTCACCCAGCAGCTGAATGTGGAGGAGCGGAGACGTGAACCCGGTTCACTAGATTACAAGTCTACCGCTCTTAACCACGACACCACACTGGCTCTGCAACATAATGGGACCTGGCTATAGAGGCTAGGTTGAGTAATAAAAATGATTAATACTATGATTGATTGACTGAATCATTCTTCCATCTTATCTCTGGGGCTTAGCACAAATTGCAGTAGGGTGGGTGGGGGTTTTTGTTTTATGTTTTAACAACCCAAAAGCCTGTAAAACTGCTCCATATAAACCAACAGATAGAAATGTCACAGGAGCCAACCATTTGTTACAAATCCCAAGTAGCAGCTTAACCCTGGAATTGTAATCCAGCACAGGCATGACTGAATCTTACAATGCTGTTGCCTATAAAAACTCGCGGTGCAATAAATTAGGTGGTCTTTAAAAGTGCCGTTATACTTTTTGCTATCTTCTAAGACCTTGGAAGTCTCTAATAGAAGCAAAATACCATTCTATATGTCCTTGTTATTTGGACACTTCGAAGATGTTCCTCCTGGACAAGTTATACGGACAGCTGAGAACAAAGCCATAGGAGCGGAAGCCATTGTATAAAGCATTTGAGAACTGGAGAATGGTGAGTCCAGAGGAAAGAAAAATGGACTTGGTTCCTAAGCTTCTGGTCCACTAATGATGGAGTTTCTCTTCATAATAGGTGAGCTTCTGTTTAAGGAAGATGTGCTTCCATAAATGCATCTCTCCTGCTCTACGCAAATATTCCCCTCCATTCACAGAGCCACAACAACATAGGATCCTAACTCTGCTCCTTTACAAAAATATACAAGGAGGTAGGAACCACCTGACTTTAGTGTGGGAATCATAAAGCAGTGTCAGTCCTTCAGAAGCAGCAATGTACCTTTGCAGCTCCCCAAGTTCTTTATAAAACTGCCCCCCTCCCCTTGTAACATTCAAAAATATGCTCCCCCTTGGACACAAAATGCACTTCTTCTTTTTTTTGCTTATGACAGATTAAGCATGTTGCTTTCCCTTCTGAGATACATGTTGTAAGCAGATAAAAATATTGACATGGACTGAGGGTACACAATAAATATCTCTCTAATTACCACTGCAACTCTGGGGAGTCTTTCAAACTGTTCTCTCTTTAAGAAATTTTTAATACGTTTTCTTATCAAACTGTTCTCTCTTTAAGCAATCTTAATGTTTTCTTATCAGTCCAAAGGGGCAATAAGCCTGGGTTGAAAGAGGACATCTTCACATGTATCTGACCCCTGGAAAGCACTTGAATGTGTGTGAGAGAATCTTGTTCTGTTACCAATACATGGGTTCCACCCATGGGTTTAGTTTGACCAAGCATATCAGCCATATGAATATCACTGGAATCTTTCTCCATATAAGATTATGGCCTAGGTTGATTTTATTAGATGGCCCCAACCTCTGCAGCTTTCTTCAGTGTGTGTGGGCTGGTCAATAGGAAGACTTAGTTCATTAATGCATCAGCCAGCATATGAATTTTATGGCACCATTAGAAGTGAGCAGATTAATCCTCTATTAAAAAGGAATATAAGTTTAACAGCAAAAGAGAAGGTCATTTGGCTGCTCTTCACATCCTAGAGTATGGGCAATGTTTGCTGACTTCTACACACAGCCAAGGTGACTAAAATGAATGGACTGCACTGCTTAGTTCCTTAATTAGCCCATTAAACAATTTTAATGAATATTTATAATTTTTAAGTCTCTGCTATCATCGACACAGATACTTTTGCTTTGGTAGGTAAAAAGTATTTATGGAGCCCTGATCTTCCATTGAGCAAAATTTTCATAACTGATTCTTAAATATTTATAAATTAACATTATCTTAATCTTGAAAGTTGAAAACTGTGAGGTATATTGCATTCCATCCTCATTTTTATGACTATGTGCATATTATTGCTTCTTACTACACTGAGAAGCCAGGTGACCTCTTCTTTTGACCTATTAAATACATATTCTTCTTTTAAAAAGGAGGAACAGCTCTTTCATTTTCTAACAATGGTGTGAAAATCACATGCTAGCTAGTGCGATAATGCACAGAAGCTCCCAGGTATGCTATCTTCAGAACTGTCCTCAAAAATTAACTTACTCTTCCAGTTAAAACCCATTCCGTACTGAAAGAACAAAAGCACCAACAAACACTGTAATAAAAGAAGCAGAATTCTCATTTTTAATCTGAGGCATACACTTGGTCAAGCAACATGTGCCTTATTGACACCTCATGACGGAATGGGGCCAGCTCACACAAACTGAAGTACAGAATGCGGTTATGCAGCATCTGGAGGATAGAGTGGTCATGTGATTTCTTCACATTGTGATTTCTAAGACATCAACGGTCACAGAGCGTCTTGGACTGCATGTGTGGTAGTAAGCCCAGTGGATCATTCCTGATACTTCTATTACCAGGGCTTTCCCCCCAAGCCAGAATTCACCCAAACTCAGTTTCAGCACCTCTCAGGTGGGCACCACTGTTATTCCAGTGGTACCTCGGGTTACATACGTTTCAGGTTACATACGCTTCAGGTTACAGACTCCGCTAACCCAGAAATAGTGCTTCAGGTTAAGAACTTTGCTTCAGGTTAAGAACAGAAATGGGCTCCGGCGGCACGGCAGCAGCAGGAGGCCCCATTAGCTAAAGCGGTGCTTCAGGTTAAGAACAGTTTCAGGTAAAGAACAGACCTCCAGAATGAATTAAGTACTTAACCCGAGGTACCACTGTATATGCACACATGTTGCCACAGGGAGTCTATGAATACAGGCAAATATATAAGTAAACTTTTGAAGGACCAAACACATTGTGTGCAGTATTATTATTATTTTTAAACTTGATTCATAGGCAGAATATTTAAAATCCTTCCCTTGTAGAAGAACAATTGTGTGGGATGGTGAATTTCTTTTGATTCAGTAGCAAACACATTTGCCCTGGAGCCAGCTGAGAAGACACTTGATTTTTCACCCTTTATAATGGTGCTTCATCTTCTCAACCAAATGTGGAAAACAGTAGCTTCCCAGGCTCTGTGACAGAAAAACACAGAAGTGCAGGCTGGGCAGAGCTTCCATATCAAATGCATTTTGCAGTCTTTTTCTTTGTTTCACAATCTGGAAAACAAAACCAGATGCTCGAGCTAGATTTCAATGCTTGTACAGTATCCTATTGAACTTGCAACTATGTTTTGTTTTTTAAGCAAATGTGTCCAGCACTCTAAAACTGTGTAGACCCCGTTCCTCATGAAAGTAAATAAATAACTTTCCTTAACTTCTATGGGAGAAAGAGGGGCAAATCTCCACCCATGAGAAACTGATGACCAGATAGCTATATTTGGAGAGGTAATTCCTGCACCCCAACTATTTATCAAAGGAGGGCTGCCCTGAGAATTAGAAGTAAGCCCCCTGCTTGAATTGTTTGCAGGACTGAAGCAGGCTCTGCCTGCTGTAAGCAGTCCACCCTGCTTTGGTTCTGCTTGCACACCCAATTCCCATTGCCCCCTGCTACCCTAACCCTGTGGGGACGCAGGTGCTGCTGTGGGTTAAACCACAGAGCCTAGGGCTTGCCAATCAGAAGGTCGGTGGTTCGAATCCCCGTGACAGGGTGAGCTCCCGTTGCTCGGTCCCTGCTCCTGCCAACCTAGCAGTTCAAAAGCACGTCAAAGTGCAAGTAGATAAATAGGTACCGTTCCGGCGGGAAGGTAAACAGCGTTTCCGTGCACTGCTCTGGTTCGCCAGAAGCGGCTTAGTCCTGCTGGCCACATGACCCGGAAGCTGTACGCCGGCTCCCTCGGCCAATAAAGGGAGATGAGCGCCGCAACCCCAGAGTCAGTCACGACTGGACCTAAAGGTCAGGGGTCCCTTTACCTTTACCTTACCCCAACCCTATATGCCAAAGGGAGGAAAAAGTATTTTGGGAACAGGAACATAGTAGTAGGAAGTGGAAGGCTGCCACAAATATGGAAGAGGCTTACTGGGCCTCTTTCTCGACTCCTGGCTAACAAGATGCTAGCAATCTTTTTCATGACCCATACCCACTGAGATTCCTAGTGGCAAATTACATTGGCCAGTGAGAGACTTGGCTCTCTCCCCTTTGAGGTCTCCAAATATTTAGAAGGAATGCTCCCACTTTATTTCATTCAGTTGCTCATCCATCACTAGTCCCATCTTCTTCTTTTTTTAAAAAAAGATATTTATTAAAGTTTCAAAGGTTATACAAAAAAAAAACAATAATAAAAACAAAACACAAACATAAAAAATAACAAATATAGAAAAATACAAAACTAAAACTATTTAAAAACAAGTAAAGTTTCATTCCCTTATTTTCTTATAACTTACTTCCCCGACCTCCTCATACCTCCCCTTTTTGTATTCCAATTTCTAATTATTAATTCAGAAAATCCTCTCCCTTAGTTTTCATTTAATTTTCAACCTTTCTTTTCTTTTTACTTAATCATTACAGCTGAAAACCACTTAATTTCTAAACCAACATCTTTCTAACATTCATTAATTTTGCAATATTTCCCAAGATAGTCCTTGAATTTCTTCCAATCTTCTTCCGCCGTCTCTCTTTCCTGGTCTCGGATTCTGCCAGTCATTTCTGCCAGTCCCATATAGTCTCATCACTAGTCCCATCTTCAACCTCTTTAACTTTTATTAAACTGAGAAAGCAAAACAGCTGCAATTGAGAAGACCAGGGTGGACTCCCCTTCATTGGTGGCTTTTATGCAGAGGTTCAACGGTCATCTGTCATGGATTCTTTAGTTGAGATTCCTGGGTGCAGGGGGTTGGACTAGATGATCCTCAGGGTCCCTCCCAAATCTACAATTCTATGATCTCAAAAGTAGGTGATCCACAGAAGGGACTTTTTTTTTGTCTACACCTCTGCCGCAACCATATAAACCTCTTCTGCAAAAGTCAATGGCAGCCACTATGAGACTCACCCATAGTGCTTCTTCATGTATAGAAAATGACTGGGACTAACTGTGAGGGTTTTGGAAAATATAACGAGTTGAAATACATTCCACAAACCCAAGTAATTTTAGTCCTGTGGTATATGATGTAGCTTCATATTGTAGCAGAACACCCCAATCTCTGAGCGGTTTGAGATTCCAGGGTTTCCAGTATCTGTTTTACCTTTTGGAAATGAGGCACAGCAGAAACTGTGGTGTCTTTATGATATATGGTTTATTTACACATATATACAACCTGAGCCTACGAGCGTTAACACCTCAAAAGTATCTCGTTTCTCCCATAGCCACAGCTTTGGACTCAAGCAGAAATCAAACATTGTTCTGACTCACTCTCCAGCTCGCTGCTTTTGCTTCTAGCTCACGTCACAGCAAAACCCTCTGCCCTCAACTTTGCCTCTGTCTTTCTAACTACCTGCGAGTTGAGAGAGGGGCTCCCACCCATTTGCTGTCTCCCACAGATATCCTTCCTCTGCTCTCCATAATGGCACACCATCCAGGCTATCACCTCACCAGGAGGCTAGCTTGGCTATTCCAAGAATCATAAGCCTTGATTAAATTTTAACACTTGCTAAATCCAGGTACTAGAAGAGTCTCAACATATAGCCTAACATCCCAAACTGATTACTATCTTTTGTTAACCGTGCAGAAGAAGTTGTTATCTGTGCTTAGACATGGGTGAAGAGTATAGAATAAATATTTGGACTAGGCAGGTCATGTATTCCAGAGATCGCCCACCTTGCACAATAGCTCTGATGTGCCTTAAGATTTAATGACTTTGTATACTGGATTTAGGAACCAATTAAAGGTAAATTGGGGGGGGGGTGCATCTGGTTTCCCAAACCCCACAACTGTGGCAAAAACCTCATTTTGACTTTGACCATGGAAGCAGTAACAGAATGTTATTTTGCCTAGCACAGCAGGATAGGACGTTGATATATAAAATGTATTTACCAAAAATAAAAATTATCTTGAACGCTACAGATAACTGGTGAACTGGCTTAGCCTACATTATGTTTGATTTCTCCCTGCAATGATCAATATCATACTCTTGAACTGTACTCAAATACAGTAATTATGTTCCCAGCACGATAATTGGTTCCTGGGCAGTACAATATTTGTTGCTTGTAGTGCAGCTTGTCTTCAAAAAAGCTACCCTTTTGATTAGTAAAAAACCAACCATTTTGCTTTGAAACCGAATCCAGCAGTTTACCTTTGAGAATTCCCTTCAGTCTTAAAATTCTGAGGACGCTAGTGTCTGGAAGCTACAGCGATCTGAAGCAACAGCAAAAATCTAAAGGTTATGACATCTAAATATCTTAAACGCTCAAGTTGCAGCTGTTTGCGCTTTGATTGAATTTATTTTTGTGCCCACTTTTATTGTCCTTTTAACTAGTACTGTAATATTTTGTTCTTTTGTGAGGTCACATTCAGGGGCGCCAACTTGTATAAAATATTGGGGGGGGGGCAGACAAGCCCTGCCCTGTATCCTGATTGATCACGTGACATGCTACAAGCACACCACTTGAATAGCAATGCCCATCAACTTTTTCGGGGGGGGGGAGAGCCCTCAAATATTTTATGGTGTGTGTGTGAAGGGATCTCAACCCCTAGGAGTTGGCCCCTCTATTGGTCACATTCACACCTTACCTTTAAAGCACATGGCTTTCCCAAAGAATCCTGGAAACTCTGGTTTGCCGAAGTTGCTGAGAACTGCAGCTTCTTTGAGGGGCAAACTACACTTCCCACAATTCTTTTGGGGGGAAGCCATGTGATTTAAAGGTATGTTGTGAATGTGACCCATAGGAGTCAACTACTAGGGGTTGAGATCCCTTCGCCCCAATAAAATATTTGAGCTGCGCCACCCCACCCCCCCAAGTTGATGGGCATTTTCATTCAAATATGATTTAAATGTGTGGCATGGTTGTGATTAGTGTCTTTTTGGGACATTTCTGTTTGTGTGGCTTTTCCGTTTTTGTGACTGTAACTTGTTCTTTGTTTTATGGGAGTCACTTGTGACTTTGTTTTTATGACTTGTTTTTGTGACTGTGTGGAAGAAGAGTTTGGATTTGATATCCCCCTTTATTACTACCTAAAGGAGTCTCAAAGCGGCTAACATTCTCCTTTCCCTTCCTCCCCCACAACAAACACTCTGTGAGGTGAGTGGGGCTGAGAGACTTCAAAGACGTGTGACTAGCTGCATGTGGAGGAGCAGAGACGCGAACCCAGTTCCCCAGATTACGAGTCTATTCCTCTTAACCACTACACCACACTGGTTCTCTGGAACCCAGTACAGCTACTGGAACCCAGTACAGCTACACACTGGAACCCAGTACAGCTACTGATTGTGTGACTGCAGAAATGGATAAAAGCCCCCACCCCATCCAAACAATGACTATCATAGGTGCAGTAAGAGGAAAAAATTAATTTTACTTTTCATCATCTACAATACTGTCTTATTTATTTTATAGTACAGTACATTGATCATTGCTTTCATTTTATGGAGCGATGGTCTTGTTAGATAGTAAAATTCATGTCAAATTGCTGTTTTAGGGGTTGTTGTTTTTTAAAGCCTGGAACGGATTAATCCATTTTGCATTACTTTCTATGGGAAAGCGCGCCTTGGTTTTGGAACGCTTTGGTTTTGGAATGGAATTCCGGAACGGATTACGTTTGGGAACCAAGGTACCGCTGTATCTGAAAAGCAGAAATAAAAAATTAATTAATTAATTAATTAATTACATACGCGTGAGATAATAATGCTGTGCAGAAGCGCAGCGGGACTTTAGACTCTATTTGTCCTAGACATGCTGACCCCGAGCCGGGCCTTATACCCCGCTTAAGCCCTTGCTCTAGCCCTCCCTCGTGGCGGGTTTTTGGTTTTTCAGCCACTCGAAGGCAGAGCCTCTTTTGGCCCCACGAGAACCTCGGAGCTGCTCCTTTCGGCAGGCAGAAGCGAGCGGGATCCGTCCTCGAGTAGCATTTCTTCCCTCTGGAAGGGGAAGAGGGAAAAAAAAGCGCCCACTCCTTCTCTTCTGCTTATATGGTCAGGCGGGCAGGCGCAAGATTTGGGCAAAGGAAGGTAAGCCGCCGCCGCCGCCTGTTGCATTTCCTGCCCGGGATTGGCGCGCTCTCTCCGCCGCCCCATGGCGACCATTGATTCCCAGGGAAGGGCTGGGGGGGGTCGGGGTTGGGGGGAGCCTAACGCCTCTGAATGCATTATATAGACAAGCTGTTTGGAATCCGTGGCAGGCAAGGATTCAACGGCGTCGTTGCCTAGGCGTCGTCCCCTCCCCCCCCCCAAGCACCGTAACAACACGCCTTTTAAAGTTGATAAAAATGGAAAAACGCGGAGGGAAGCTTCGGGCGCAGTGCGCTTGGGTACGATGCGCGCGGATTTAATCCGGTGCCCAAAGGATTGCGCACGAGGCGCCACCGTCACGGAACCGAATTCTCCCATCCGGCGGCAAATCCACCCCCCCCCCACCCCCCCACATCAAAACCCAATTTCCTTCCCGCTTTCCTCCCCCACCCCAACAACTCCCGTTTTTAAACCGGAATGGATTTGAGCCTCGATAAAGCTGCATCATTGGGAAATGAGGCTGCTAAATCCACATTTTTGGGGCTGGTACCGATTCCATAGTTCGGTGGGCAGCACGTAGTATTTTCCACGGGGATCTACAGCCAGAGGGGGCCGTGGGGTGGGGTGGAGGGGTGTCCCTGAATGACAAGGCTGCAAGTGCAACAGGAGCAGGAGTTTTTTGGGGGGGGGGCGCCGGAGGTTGGCCGTAGCAGGTGCAGAGGCAAGAGGGTCGGACGCCCAACCCCAGCAGCAAATCTCTTTACTTCCGAGGAGATCCTTCCACCTCCCCCTCGCCTCCCCCGGGGTGCCTGGAATGAAAACGGAGCTGCCCAGATTGAGTAAACCAGGAGTAACCGCGGAGTACATGGCAGAGGACGTGTTCTCGGAGAAGAGAGAGCGGCCGATCGGCGGGCGGGTCATGGATTGACATGCCTGGGTGGAAGAGAAGAGATCGCTGCCCGAGATCGCGAACCCTTTCCCGGGCTGGAGGAGGAGGACGAGAGGAGAGGGACCTGGAGAGATCAGGTGCCCATTCAGGAAGCGGCACAACGGCCTCGCCTCTTTCGCGCCCAGGCTCCCAGGAGCAAGGCGAGGGCGGGGATCGCGCCAGACACCCGGAGTCCGTGACTCTCCGCCTGCACGTCCCAAGAAACTCTCGCGGCCGTGGAGCTGGGGGAGGGGGGATCTGGCGCGCCCAAAGCAAGTCATCTCCCCGATCGCGTCTCCAAAGCGCCCTCCCTGCCAAGGGCGAAAAGCCCCCCATGGCTGGGGAGGGGGGGCTGGCTGCCCAGTGTAGGAGCCCCCCCTCGATCTCCTAGGCGGCAGCACCTGTAGAGCACGAGGCGATCGAGTCCACTCGATCCCACCCCTTTCCCGCAACCTCCCCACGGCTCCGCAGAGCGAATCGAAGTCGTGCATGTGCTCCTGTCTCTTGCAAGGCGCTGCTCTGCTTGGTTTGCCACGCCCGGGTTTGCAGGACGCCGCCGAGTTGCTGGGGCCGCCGCCGCTGATCAGCATTCGGGGGGCGATCGGGGAAAGCGATCGGGCGATCGGGACGTGCCCTCCGGCTGGCCAGCGCCGCGCACCATGAGGCGAAGAGCGAGCGAGCAGCCGGCGGGGAGCGCCTCGCATTGCCTTGGGATTTGGCCACACTGAAAAAAGGCTGCTGGTGCTGGTGTCGGAGACCCAAAACCAGCGGGGAAACCCTTCTAATCCGGATCGGTTGCTACGGAGCGGACTCTCCTCCGGGATCGCGGGGAGGAAAGGATCTCTCTCTCTCTCTCCCTCCCTCCAATGCCTCGCTTGCGTCGTCCCCGGGAAGGCGCGCAACAAATGGCAGCCAGGTCTGTGATCCGGGCTGCGGTAGCAGCAGCAGCAGCAGCAGCGACTCCCAGGTGAGGCGCAAAAAGGCTCGGCAAAGCTGCAGCTCTCCATGCCCGCCTGCGCCTCGCCTTCCACGCCGCCTGAGTCACCCCGCTGCACCCGGTAAGGCGCTGGAATCCCCTGTCCCTCGGGTGGGGGAGGTTAGCAAAGAGCCCTCTCCCAACTTCACTTTCATACGCGGGGAGGGTGTGGTGTGTCCCCCCCCCACCCTTTTCTTGAAATTTGTGCAGTTCGCCAACTAACCCCCTTCTTCCAGTGGTTGGTGACGCCTGTAATAGAGGAGGAAGGGTGGGGAGTTCGTATCCCAAAAATCAGAAATGGGTGATATAGTGTCATGCCCTGGCTGGGACGCTGTGGTCGTGACCTTAAAATGTGGCACTAAGGAGAGAAATTCTATGGCTGTGCATAGTACAGGTTCTCAGCAAGTAGGAACTGGCTCTCTCTGTGTGTAATGCATTGCTATGTATGTGTCTCACTCCCCACCCTCGGTGTATTGATTATATTGGCACACAGCAAGGCTGTGCCAAATGAAATGTGTGCTTTGGTCCAGTGTTTTGCTAACTTGGGAGAGTGGAGCAAACTGGCAAACTACGTAAGAAATAGGGCAATATAAAATAAAATTTGAAATGCCACACAAGAGGTAGCGGGAACCTGTTTTAAAATACAAACGAAAGTATATCGATCCCACAAAAGGAAAACATTAAACCGAAAACTTGAGGCAGAACAGATTCTGGTGATATTGTAACATTTCCATGTCTTGTGTGGTGCATGTTGTGGCCTGTTGAGAACTCGAATCTTGGAAATGTGTTGTGATGGGATACAGGACAGTTTGCATGCTTAACTTGCTTTTGGCTTCCATTACTGGACTGTAAATCACAGATGTGAATAAGTGTGTGGTTTGTTGACAAAGACCAGAATATGTAACCTGTTTTATAAACTGACTCGCTCCTACTTCAGCCATATAGTATCAGTTTCTGATATTTCTGTATTAGGTCCAGTTTAGTACAGCCAGAATAATTGGAGGAATATTTGGACCAATTCTTCATTCTCTATCGCTTCAAATAATATTTGATAGTGAAATATGTGTTCAGATAAGTTTGCTGGGTATTGTTTTGCTTACAGAATCCAAGATCTTCTCTTAAAAGAGTAATGATATACTGTAAAGGGTGAAATCCAGGTTCCTAAACGTGAATGGGAGCTTTGCCACTGACCTCGAGAAGCTGTGGCTTACACTCAAAATTAAAGTTGGACTTGGTCCTTCTGACCTCTGAAAACAATGAGTAATATTCTGTTTGTCTTCCAGCAGAAAAAAAAAACACACCAGCTACAGCCTAAATTTCCATTGCCTTTAAGTTGCTAAGAACTTCTACCTCTCGGGAGACATTTAACATTTTGTGCTCTTTGGGCCTTGAGTGATCTATTTTCCGAGTGAGACTGCAGAAATCATAACTGTAGCTTTTTGATGATGAGAAAGATGATTACTAGTAAGTCACATGTTGTGCCAGAAAGAGAAGGCAATGGAAATAAAGATTTAATTGCAATAAATGAGATAAACATGTATTTGTCTGATGAGCTTTGATTCAAATGAAGTAAGGATATATTCAGACAAAGATGGGGATGGGTCAAGAGTTTCTCTTCATAGTGCTTTTAAAAAGGCCTTAAATCTAACCTTAACTGCAAGAAATAAGTCTATATTCAGATGATGAACTGTGATTTAAGATGGAGTAAAATAAAGATGGGTTTGGAGTTTGTAGTGCTTTAAACAGGGAGTTGGCTCAAAAGTGTCAAGTGTCTTGGGCCAGTTTGTATCTTTTGTGCTTGTCATTGTATATGGAACCAAGCTAAAGCTGTAACTGCTTACCTGAGAGTAAAGC
The DNA here is from genome assembly GCF_964106915.1 of Podarcis gaigeae. Classification (NCBI taxonomy): domain Eukaryota; kingdom Metazoa; phylum Chordata; class Lepidosauria; order Squamata; family Lacertidae; genus Podarcis; species Podarcis gaigeae. The sequence goes on from NC_139688.1 coordinate 42,541,471, forward strand.
CTATTGAACTCAATAAGATGTGCTTCTGAGTAGATCTGTCAAGCAAACAGTTGGGGTATAAATAAATAAATAAATAAATAGATAGATAAATATTAATATAATGATTATAGATTGCACTGCAAGTCGCTCAAATGGGAAGCATCTGAAACAGCTTTGAAAAGCAAGGCCATCTGTAATGTAGGGCTTGTTTATGTGATCATTTATCCTGGGATCACAAGCCATTAATTCACTTTAGCTCTTGGTTTGTTTACGCACTCAAGGGATGAACTGGAAGATAAAGTGAGTTGGTGAAATCACATAGTCAGGAACTGTTGACTTCCTGCTCTTTTAACCCAGGATAAGCAATTGTATGAACAACAACAGGATCGTTATTTGTTCTGTGCAAACTCTGGTGTAGTGTTTTGCTCCGTGCAAGCCTCATGTTGGTGCATTAATAACCTGAAATTATTAGTGAGGTGTATTGCTGATCAGCAACTAAGGATCCCAGGTTAACAGTCCTAAGCCAATACCCTCAAGAAGCTCAGAAGCTTTATTAGCATGCCATCGGCGATTTGAAGGTGAACAGAAGCCAAGTGAACATTTCAGTCCTTTCTCATCTGAAGACAAAATATTGGAAACTACTGAAAAATTAAAGATGATCACATTTCCATTTGACACTAAAATAGGGTAGCATACTAATTCATATTTAATGTAGTTTGCCTACTTTTGCAATCACATAAGTCTGCTTTGCCTTATTTATGGGGAAATTTCCTTGGCCTTGATGAGTTTAGTTACTTGACCAAAAAAACGAAGGATATAGCAACTTGCCATGCATATCAAAAAGATACTGGCTCAGTTTGCACATAACACTAAGTCAAACTTTGGCCTAGTGTGAACGAGCAAGCATGCTTATGCACACTTGGAAAATTTCAACCATTTTACTACTCCTATGTTACTGCTGCACTGAGGGAACTAAGCCGTGGTTTGACTTAGCATGGCATGTAAACCCTGGGCTCGTAGCTTGTTTTCCCCAAACAAGAACAAACCTTGGCTATCATTTGTGGGTTGCTTGGAGCTCATTCGTGCTATAAAGTATAGTTTATAGCTCAAGATTATTTCTGAACAAGGCTAGTGTTTGAAAAAAATGAAGGCATGATCCAACCAAGTGAAGCATTTTTCAATCCCATTGATTTCAGTGGGAGAGTGAAACATATACTGTACTTAAACCATATGGGAAATTAAAGTACTTAGCTTTGTCAGGATTAGACCCTTGGTGGAAAGCCGGTATTGTTGTTGTTGTCAAACTGCAGTGTGGGGAAAGGGGAAGAATAACGCTATAGAGTTGTTAAATGCCACTTTTGAAATATTTGTGTATCCCTTTGTCTGATTTCCTTGATTCTAGAGACCAGAACAATAAGAATATTTCCACATATTTCACTGGGCTTGGAATTTTCTCCATAAAAAGAAAAGGGGGAATTGGTCATATGGATTTTCAAAATGGTAGATGCTCTACAGAATATCAACTGAATTCAATGAAGTTTCTAGAATTTCTAGCAAGTGATTTAAAAACCGTACAAGACAATTTCTAAAGCACTGGAATTTATTTAGCAAATGCATTTTGAAAGCTTTGGTAAGGCTTTTAAAACAGTTTTGTTAATAAGAAGTCATTTGCTTTAATCTGATGAGGAAATACGTATGTGTTCACCTAATTGGGTGTTCTGGGGACCAGTTTAAAGCATTCATTGCATTGATCCTTCATGGTTCTAAATCTTGTGGAGAACCTACACAAGACCAGGCATTTGGTCTGCAGACATTTGCCTCTGAGTCAGGAAGGATAATGGTGAAGTTGGTTGAGGGATTGAGCTAGCAGTCTCCTCCCCACTCTGTGATGGATTTAGAATGTCTGGTTGGAGCTGTCTCAATGGAGGAATGAAAACAGCAAACAGTAGTTCAAGTCTGATCATATTTATTTCGGAGCAGACAGCTGTTGCTTCGTGGGCATTATAATTTGGCTCTGTACAGTGTGTGTCAGCAAGAGGTAGGGCCTCATAGACATTTATTTCTGTGTAGATAAATGTGCTTCCTCTTAATGAAAACAGTGCTCTCCTAAGGCAACCACTTACCAATGAGGCCCTTGTTACACAGTTCCATATCACTCAGTGATTTAAGCTTTGCATGTTCACAATGATGCAACACTAACTGAAACATTTTACGCTTGAAAAATACATAGGGTTGGATCCCCAAGTTAGTGGCACTTAGATCCCCAAGTTAGTGGCACTTAGTTCCCATTGACACCAATGCTCAAATAATTATCATACATGAGAATTGCTTCCAAGTAAGTGGGAAAGGATTGCCTGGGTATAGAATTTTAGCCTTTCGTCTGGGCGCAACCTATTATTCCTGCTGGTGCAATTTTGCTGAATCATTGGGAACTGTTTTGCGGATGCTTGTGGCTTTCAGTGGATCCAGACTTTTCAATTATGCCATTCTTCACATTTAGTTAAAATAGCAACGAGATATAAATCCTGGTTCACCCTCCCCAGCACTGTAGCCACCTGTTTGGGGAGGAAGCCACTGGTTTCCAGTCACCCTGCCTCCCAATATCCCACCAGTGAAAAGTCCTGTCAGAGCTGGCAGCACCATCTGTTTGGCAGGGAAGACCCCTGTACACAGCAAATCGTGGACAAACTTTGAATTGCTCTCCCCCTCTCGTATTAAGAGAAAATACACAGAGAGAATAAATTAAAAATACTTCTGAGGGTCAGTCATTTGTGACTACATATATGAGTGTGTGTGTGTGTGTGTGTGTGTGTTTACCTACAAATAAAAATTGATGTTAAAATACTGCTGCAAAGCTTGGACAAGTACAGCTTTTGACAAACACAACTTGGACCTGCTTTTGTTCAGGGAAATTCTTTGTTCATCCAGTCCTTACTGAAATATATTTTAAGCTGCATCCTGTTTGAATTTAAGCTTTCAGTTATTTGGGAACATGAACCGATGTGAAAAGCATCTTTCTTCCTGATCACATTTCCTGATGCAGTATTTGATTCCAGGTCTTGATTTAGAGAGTAGTCAAGCCAAAAGCTTGTTATCATCAACGACTAAGGGGGGAAAAGCTCCTTATGTTCAGAGCATACAATGGTTGTTTCTAATTCTGGCCAGTGCAATTCTATGAGCTGAGCGTCTGTATTTAGTTGAACAGGGACAGCGTTGGAATGATAGGGTGGGACCTCATATTTTTGGCTTCTACCTCTCCAGAAGGATAGCATTTCCATTCTTCACATTATGATGGCTTTGTGTCATGAGTACGATTGTGAAGGCATGTCTCATTCATAGAAAATAGGAAAGTGCCTTATGCTTAGTCACCCATTGGTCCATTTTGCTCAGTAAATGGACACCAGGTATCTTCAACCTTTTCAGATCCGCCTTTAACCCAAGCGTGTATCTGGGGACCCATTTCTTAATTTTTGCATGGTGGCAGTGCTTCCGTTGCAACTCGGTTAGTGGGTCCCAACCCACCAGTTGAAAACCAGTGGTCTACACTGTTCGGCAGTGGCTTTCTACAATTCCGGGACGCGGGTGGCGCTGTGGGTTAAACCACAGAGCCTAGGACTTGCCAATCAGAAGGTTGGCAGTTCGAATCCCCGCGACAGGGTGAGCTCCCATTGCTCGGTCCCTGCTCCAGACAACCTGGCAGTTTGAAAGCACATCAGAGTGCAAGTAGATAAATAGCGGGAAGGTAAACGGTGTTTCCGTGCGCTGCTCTGGTTTGCCAGAAGCGGCTTAGACATGCTGGCCACATGGCCCAGAAGCTGTATGCCGGCTTCCTCGGCCAAAAGCGAGATGAGCGCTGCAACCCCAGAGTTGGTCACAACTGGACCTAATGGTCGGGGTCCCTTTACCTTTACCTTCTACAATTCCAGTGTGGAATCTTTCCTAGGCTCCCTGGAGATGCTGGGGATGAAAGTTGAGGCCTTCTGCATGCAAAGCATGTGCTCTGCTGGCGTGCTACATTCTTTCCCCTCCCCCCACGGAGTGATCACAACAACTCCAGAGGCGGATTTAGGGGAGCATGACCAGTTCCCCCACATCCTACCCATAGCCTAGTAAGCAGAAGGAGGCATGAGGGCTCTGGCAGGGTCCTAGAGCCCCCTGCCTCCATCCCAAAGCTTTCCCAGCTTTAGGAAGGAGGGAGGAGGGCTCTAGGATGCTGCCAGAGCCTCACACCTCCTTCCCAAAGTGACTTTGGGGAGGCATCCCAAGGGCTATGGGGTGTGTGTATCAAATTTTGGCCTTGCACAGGACACTGTATTACCAAGGCCTGCCCCTGACAACTCCAGACCACTGAGTCTCCCTAGCAAGGGAGTAGTGAGCGAAATGACATCTACCATTACTCGTTCTGCTTTCAGGATAGAGATTATAGGGGGGGATGTATGAAAGATGGGCAAAAGGAGGATTAAGTGAATGCTTGGCTAGGTAAGAAGAAAAGGGGGGAAATATGGCATTTATGTATTGTGGCTAAGAAGTCACAGTAGCAATCAGAGGACTGGCCATCATAGTTAAGTACCTTTCCCTTGGGGTCCTGTGCTTGCAGTCAATTGTTTTGCTTAATTATCCTTCCTTAGATCGGGCCCCAGGTAGGCTTCCTTCTGCTAAAATCAAGTAAAAAAAGGAACAGCCACGAGCAATATTCTGGCAACAGGAGGGTGATATTTGAGGATTTCAGAGTAGTGGCTGGAGTATTCGAAGCCGCAGAACTAGCAAATGAAAGACGGGAGAATCTGTGTCACATTGGTAGATATGCCAAGACAGAGCCAAGAGACCTGTTTCCCCCAATATTGGATTTATTAGAAATTGAAAGCACAACCTTATGAGATATTACTTTTTTTTTCCTGCTCTGTGGTGCACTGCTTTGGAGACCTTAGTATGCATATTCATTCTTCTTTTTATTGAAGGAGAAATTCCAGACAACAGGGTAACAAGAAAGCCTCAAAGCGTTTCTGACTTTCTGGAGTCCCTTGCCAAGAAAAAGGAGAATTCAGCCTGCTTTTGTGCCTTGGTTTTTGCCTTTAGTGCCCAGGCTCAGCTCTGGAGCTTGTGGAGCAAGCACTTCTGTTGCCTACACAACTTATCAGTTTTTATGCACTTGTAATTAAAATGCGGGACGCGGGTGGCGCTGTGGGTAAAACCTCAGCGCCTAGGGCTTGCCGATCGCATGGTCGGCGGTTCAAATCCCCGCGGCAGGGTGAGTTTCCGTTGTTCGGTCCCAGCTCCTGCCCACCTAGCAGTTCGAAAGCACCCTTAAGTGCAGGTAGATAAATAGGTACCACTTTATAGTGGGAAGGTAAACGACGTTTCCATGTGCTGCGCTGGTGCTGGCTCGCCAGAGCAGCTTCGTCACGCTGGCCACGTGACCCTAGAGTCGGACACGACTGGCCCGTACAGGCAGGGGTACCTTTACCTTTACCTTTAATTAAAATGCAAAGCTTCTGGGTCAAAGGCGGTGGCTTCTAGGCAGACTTGCGCCCCAAAACTGAAAAAGAAAGATCTTAAATGCTGATGCGAATGTTGCAAGATGTATTCCTGTTGCACCGCGCTTCTTAACAGATGGCTCACCCTTCAGTCACGCTGTGGCAGAATGACGGCATGTTCTGCTATTGTGGATCAAGTCATATTGTTGCTGGCTGGTGGTCACCCTGCCCAGCAAGCAGCATGTGTATTTTTAACAGTGACATAGAACACAGCCACGTTTTATTTAATTTATGTATGTTGATTGAGGACAGCCGCAAAGGGCAGAGACTATTGCGGCAAAGGGGAAGCCCTGGGGTTTCAAACCAAGGTATACAAAAATAGGTGAGTAGAGAGGAGGGACCATGTGGTTTAAATGTTGCTTCTCCCTTCTCTAGTCTCAGGCTTACTTCACATGTGGAAAGCTTGTAAAATGTAAGGACCCACCAAACTGTTACCACCCTTGCTTTGACATGTGTCACCCTCTATATGGACTATGGCTCTGTGTTCAAGGATGAAGCCCTTATGGAAAACAAAACAAAAAAATGGGGGATGGCATTTAGTGTAAATGTTCTAGGGGAATTATTTTCCACTGCAACCCTGGCTCTGTTCTGCTGGAAGACAGGCTGCTTATATCAGGCATTGCTGGTTCAGATATTAACACGTTTTCCAAATATGCAGGAGTGAAGTTCAAGTAACTTTTGATTGTTTAGTCAAGGTAGTGGAGTTCCCTTGTAAAGGGTGGACTGAGATAGCATCAGAGCTTTTCTAGAAGTGAACTCCTGGAAAAGGACTTTGCTGTGAGTCCTAGAAGACCTGCTCCCCTGCCTTGCAGGCCTTTTCCCATCTGGCCTGGGAAGGCAGCCTTGACTGACTCCAGCTACAAAAGCAGAGACTGCTGAACAGAGTCTTGGGCTGGGGTTTTGTTGGGAGTGGGTTTGTGGCTGTTGCTGTTGTTGTTTTTTGTATTTTTGTTTTGGATCTTATGTTTTATGTGGAAACGGTTTGATTTGGTTGTGTACTTCTGCTATTTTGTTTATTGTTAATGACTACTTTTGCTATCTTTGTAATTATATAATTGTTTATATGTTGTAAGCTGCCTTGAGCATGGTTTTAACTTTGGGAAAGCAGCGTAATAATAATCAGGACTCTTTTTTTCAGCTGGAGCTTACTGGAGCTCAGCTCCGGCACCTCTCAGGTACCATTCTAAGAGAACAAGGGATAAGTTCATGGTGAGCTCTGGCACCTATTTTTCTAGAAAAATAGCACTGATTATAATAATTTGCTATTGATATGGCATACCAATGACATGATTGATTGATTGATTGATTGATTGACTGACTGATTATTGGGAGAGAATAGCAAAATTCCAGTGTGACAGTTGACTGTGGATAGTTGACTGTGGAGGCTGTTTGGGGGATAAGAGGGAAAGAAAAGAAGGAAAAGTGATGCTGTATTTAGCCACAGAGGCTACAGGGGAAAACTGGATTGGGGGGGGGGGGTATTGCATAGAAACTGAAAATCCATCAAGAGAAAATGAGGGTTGTACCTTTCCTTCCATATGCTCTGTCCAGTGCAGGAACTATTCACATTAGGCTAAGGTCCAAAAGAGAAAGTAAAAAAGAGGAGACTGTCATTGGCTATGGCAAGGCTTTCCTGGACGGAGTCCGCTGGAATGGGAGTGCAGAAAAAGAGCACCAAAGCCAGGATTCCTGATTATTCCAGCAAGATCCTTTTGTGGGAACACCGGGACTTCAAGGTTTCGGAGATGAAAGATCAGGCACCCATCAAAGAAATATAAAACTGCTTCTGACATCAAATCACTTGTGCTGCCTTGTAGAGTTTCTCTGGGGATATCTAAGGGGAATCTTGGGGTCTGAGAGAGACCCAACTACAGTGGTACCTCGGGTTAAATACTTAATTCATTCCGGAGGTCTGTTCTTAACCTGAAACTGTTCTTAACCTGAAGCACCACTTTAGCTAATGGGGCCTCCTGCTGCCGCCGCGCTGCCGGAGCACGATTTCTGTTCTCATCCTGAAGTAAAGTTCTTAACCTGAAGCACTATTTCTGGGTTAGCGGAGTCTGTAACCTGAAGCGTATGTAACCTGAGGTACCACTGTATAGCTTTGATGACAAAGACTCACCAAAGAGTAGGGCGATCATGCCATGTTGATTTCTAGATACAGAAAGGGGAGGTGATTTTCTTCCTCCTGCTTAACAGAGGGAGGGTCTAGGCTTTAGGTGGAATTAAGCTAGTGGCGCTGTGGGTTAAACCACAGAGCCTAGGACTTGCTAACCAGAAGGTCGGCGGTTTGAATCCCCACCATGGGGTGAGCTCCTGTTGCTCGGTCCCAGCTCCTGCCAACCTAGCAGTTCAAAAGCACGCCCAAGTGGAAGTAGATAAATAGGTACCGCTCCGGCAGGAAGGTAAACAGTGTTTCCGTGCACTGCTCTGGTTCGCCAGAAGCGGCTTATTCATGCTGGCCACATGACCCGGAACTGTACGCCAGCTCCCTCAGCCAATAAAGTGAGATGAGCGCCACAACCCCAGAGTCGTCCGTGACTGGACCTAATGGTCAGGGGACCATTTACCTTTACCTTTACAAAACATACTAGAGATTTCAGGGCTCTTCATAGTTAATCAATAGGTGATAAAGTGCGGCTTTTACTAGATTAGGAACTGGAGGAATGCTGGTCATTAAGCATCTCAGGATGTTTCCTGCTAATGTTTGTTTGTTTCTTAAGTATCTTCTTTAGCTTATGCTTCACAAAGTGATCCTAGGGTTGGTTGCAACATAATTGAAACAGCAGCAGCAAGAACAACAGCAACTTTTTCTTTCTACCCTGCCCATCTGGCTGGGTTTCCCCAGCCACTCTGGGTGGCTTTCAACAGAACACTAAAAACAGAATAAAACTTCAAACATTAAAAACTTCCCTAAACAATTTTAAGTTAAACGCAGGTTAAAAAACACAGCATTCAAAGTTCATCCATAGAAACACCCAGAATCGTGGCAGAAGCCAGTGAAACAGATTGGGCATTTGGGCAACAGGAGAAGACCTAAGTGTTGACTCCACTCATGTTTCTAGGTAAGGAATGGGGAGAGAATTCCTTAGTCAGGATGCCACCAGAGCAAACCCTACAGTGTGACACCGCCTGGTGTATATCCACCGTGGTAGGGCAAAGCAAAGGACCTGGGAAAGCTGATACAGGGAGATGTGTTCCTTCATATATCTGGATCCTAACTTGTTTGTCAGTATCTTAACTGAATAGGAAGCCACTGTATATCTTTCAGAATCAGTTCTAACTCCTCCAGTCAACACTCTGGCAGCTGTGTTCTCCAATAACTGTAGCTTCCAGACCATTTCCAATGTGTAAGGTGCATCTTAGTAAGCCAAGCGGGAGGTTATCATAGCATGCGTCATTGTGGCTAGGTTATCTCAGTCTACAAATGGCCATAGCTGGTGAGTCAGTCACAGCTGGAGCAATGGCACTCTGTACTTTGGAAGCGACCTGAGCATCTAGTGACAAGCCTGGATCAAGGAGTACCCCTAGTATATACACCTGCTCTTTCAATAGGAATGCAGCTCCATCTATCCCATTGGGATTCAGCAGCTTCGTGCTTGTTCTTATACCAAGAGAAAATGAGTCAGACTGAACCCTGACCAAAGGCCTGGTGGAACATCTCCATCTTGCAGGCCCTGCGGAAGGAAGTCAAATCTTGTAAGGCCCTGGTCTCTTGTGAGAGAGCGTTCCACCAGGCCGGGGCCACGGCAGAAAAGGTCGAGGCCAGTTTAATAGATAATAGATGCAGTGGTGTAGCATTGGTTGCCAGTGTCCGAGGCAGGCAAGCTGCCAACGCCGCCTGAGCACACACACCCTGCCACCAGAGCCAAGGGAGCCCAACCGGCCAATGCGACCTTTGGCGGGTGAATCCACCCAATGTCTGCAGAGAGGAGCAGCAGGCTGGGCCATGCTGGGGTTGCCCCTTGCTGTGCCCCATCTGTGCCCGCTCACCGTGGGCCTGAGCTGCTCTGCTGCCATTGCTTAGGTGGGGTGGGGATTCCTGTGGAAGTCAGTGCCTGCATGGGGGCACCTGGTTGTGCCACCTCAGAATTTTGCACCCGGGGCCATGGTCCCCCTGTCCCCCCTCCACTATATTGCTGAATAGATGTGCCCATTGTTCTGCCCCAATTTTGACACTGGCTCTTCCCATCAGCGGCATGCGGTCCCTGCAAGGTTTGCCTCAAGGAAATGTGGCCCTCAATCTGAACAATGTTTCCTACTCATGAATGAATGAATGGATTTTTATTTGCATCAGCCATCGGCCATAGCAATAAAACAACAATATGGTATACAAATAATAGAAACAAAAAGTCAATTATATAAGAGAGTCAAAATGGGAAGGTAGAAAATAGTCATACCATGGGCAAAATTTCCTTATTGTGGTCAAGTTGTCCAGAGCTCCACAGATTTTAACTGAGATTTAATTGTTTTTCCTACTCGTGTGTTATACGTTCTGTTTTTGGAGACTAGTTTTGGGGAGGAGGGGATCCTGTCTGACTTGGACATATACTGGGACAAAAGTAATGCATTTGTATTATATATTTCTTGGCACTGAATATTAACAATGTATTGTCTCATTTTTTAAATAAGCATTAGCTTGCTCTTACTGCTAAAGCAAAACAAAATCAAGTTCTTGGGTGTTATTGGTTCTCCAGCAGACATTATGTGGGAACACTGTTTTTTGTGTTTTTTGTGTTTTTGTTTTTTTATAAAGGGTATGGATTTTCAGTGCTCGATGTGCTTCACGTACATCATCTCTGTAATTCTGCTAACAAGGATTGGAAGGCCAAAATTTGCAGCTCCATTTGACAGATAGTAAAAGTAAGAGGAAGTGAAGGTGTCGAGTCCGCAGCTGAGCACAGTTTTAAATGGCTATGGGAGGGGAGGGCATAGACTTAAAACTCATGCTGTAAAGCACCACAAAGTAGATTACTCACAATTAACGAAGAATTGTCCACACTTAATTGCATGTAGATTGTACAGTGTGGTGTACATTAGCTGAAATGTCAACCTGGAGCGGTTGTCTGGCCTTTGAATATGGTTGCTTTGTTTGGCAAAGATGAGCTGATGTTGTGAGGGAAAAGGTTGCCCTTCATTTTCTTATAATTTATTCAACCATTCTTCCCAATAATTGTGTAGGCCCTTATTTGCGGCAATCTGTGATGTGGCCGGACAGGATGCCGGACTAGACCACTGGCCTGATCTGTTCTTATTTAGAATTGCACACTGGAACAGTTCAGCTTTTAGAACTGTAGAAACCTTTTGTTACAGTTCCCATTGAACTGTGAATTTGTCGTTTTAGACTTTTGAATGTGAGGCAATAATGAAAAACATCGAATTTGGCCAGTGTACAAATTCTCCCTTGCAAGAGTCTACTCCTTTGTTAATTTTCAATTTGAGTCAGTCTGCAAGTCTATCAAGAGTTTTCTGAAGACTTCTTTTACACCAACTTAAGTTCCAGTTCCCTGTCAAACTCCTTTCTCCCCCTAGAGCTCGGTTTATCTCTTTCCATTTCCTCATTATATTCTCATCAGCTGTGCCTTAGCTGCTAATTGGTCTCCAGGCGCAAACATATCCAGCAGAAAAGTCCCACAGCGGGGTAGGATTGGGCTGTTGAAGGATCTTTTCTTAGTATATGCTCTCTTGGAGAAAAAAAATCCCCACCTCCAGTCAGAGGGGTTTTCAGTAAGATACAGGAGCACCAATATTTGACTGTTTACCCTGGGGCATTTAAATGAGGATAATTGGGAAGCTCTGATGGTTCTGTAAAGTAGTAAAAGCACATGAGAAAGGTGAGGAAAGAGGAGAAAGAATAAAATAGCAGAGAGGAAAGCTTCTTAAAGATAATTGTAATGGGCACAATTCTACTAAAAACAAACACTTCTAAATCCCGTTGATTTTCAAAAATTACATTTTTAAATGTACTTAAACTTTCTCCTAAATCAGTGGGGCTGAAAAATGTTTAACTTTGACTTAATAACAATAAACTGCCTTTCATCTGAAGATCAGTGGGTAGTTCACAACATACCGTATTTTTCGCTCTATAAGACGCTCCAGACCACAAAATGCACCTGGTTTTTGGAGGAGGAAAACAAGAAAAAAAAATATTCTGAATCTCAGAAGCCAGAACAGCAAGAGGGATCGCTGCGCAGTGAAAGCAGCAATCCCTCTTGCTGTTCTGGCTTCTGGGATAGCTGCACAGCCTGCATTCGCTCCATAAGATGCACACACATTTCCCCTTACTTCTTAGGAGGGGAAAAGTGAGTCTTATAGAGCAAAAAATACGGTAAAAATACAAAATGGGAACACAAAATACATAATACATAAAATACATAATAAAGACATAATAATTTTTTTTAAGCTACGGCTGTTATTTCTGATAGGTGTCTGCAGTATGGATGCTATGGGGCTACTGCTTTTGAATGTCTAGTGTCTAGTCTGTTTAAAGTTTTTAGGACAGGCAGCAGATTTCTGATTAGCATACTGCTTATGATATTCTAGAGATATTTTAATAGGAGATTTATATATCTATAAGAATATTTATAAACTGTCAAGGTCGTGTACATTAAGATACTGTATTTTTTGCTCTACAAGACTCACTTTTCCCCTCCAAAAAAGTAAGGGGAAATGTGTGTGCATCATATGGAGCGAATGCAGGCTGCGCAGCTATCCCAGAAGCCAGAACAGCAAGAGGGATTGCTGCTTTCACTGTGCAGCGATCTGTCAGGGAACTGCCATCGGAAGAACAGGTGGTGGAAGGGCTCAAGGAGGTTAGGAGAGATTTAACAGCAGAGGAGGGAACCAGCAGGGGGAGAGAAGGAGCTCCGAGGGAAAGGGAATCGGAGGGATGGCTCTGGGATACTTCTAGCGAAAACAGTGAGGAGGTTTCAGGACCTCCTATAGGGACACCCACACCTCGCCAGAAACTGTCACGCCGAGAGTCCAGAAGACGCGTTTCCGTTAAGGAGCTTTTATGTTGGAAGAGATTCCGCAAACGCCCACTGTCGGATTCTGCCAGCGACTGAGGGAGCCATGCTTAAGGGCTCCGCTAAAGACAGAGTTTTGCTAAGCTGAGCAAACCCTGAGGGACTAAGCTTTTACGCACAAGCAGCTCATCATCCCATCACACGATCCCTCTTGCTGTTCTGGCTTCTGAGATTCAGAATATTTGTTTTCTTGTTTTCCTCCTCCAAAAACTAGGTGCGTCTTGTGGTCTGGTGCATCTTATAGAGCGAAAAATACGGTAATCAAAAATTATAAAATAAAATAAAAATACAGTACAAAGTGCAGCTGGATTTCCCGCATTGGCAAGTGGGGTGGAATAGACTATATTTGAGGTCTCTTCCAACTTTCTTACTCTAGAGCATAGGTAGGCAAACTAAGCCTGGGGGCCGGATGCAGCCCAATCACCTTCTAAATCTGGCCTGCGGGTGGTCTGGGAATCAGTGTGTTTTTACATGAGTAGAATATGTCCTTTTATTTAAAATGCATCTCTGGGTTATTTGTGGGGCATAGGAATTTGCTTTGTTTTCCCCCCCAAAAAAAATATAGCCTGGCCCCCCCACAAGGTATGAGGGACAGTGGACCAGCCCCCTGCTGAAAAGGTTTGCTGACCTCTACGTAGCGTTTCAGATTTTGGTCTAGGACAGAAGAAATCATAGAAATCCCTACTTGCCCTTAAAGCTCATCAGTTGACTTTGCACTGGTCAACTCTAGTGACTATGCTCTACGCAGGGCTGCCCTTGAAGCTGTCCCAGAAACTCCAGCGGGTGCAGAATGCAGCAGTGAGGCTCTTCATGGGGTCTCTGCCATGAGAGCATATTCACCCAATGCTTTTCCAGCTGCACTGGCTCCCGGTGGAGTAAAGGGTCAGATTTAAGGTGCTGGTTTTGACCTTTAAAGCCCTTCACGGCCTAGGACCCTTGTACCTGGGGGCCGCCTCTCCTGGTATGCCCCACGTAGAGCCTCAAGGTCCATAAATAGCAACACCCTAGTGGTCCCGGGCCCTAAGGAAGTTAGATTAGCTTCAACCAGAGCCAGGGCCTTTTCAACACTGGCTCCGGCCTGGTGGAACGCTCTGTCTCATGAGACCAGGGCCCTGCAGGATCTGATTTCTTTCCGCAGGGCCTGTAAGACAGAGTTGTTCCGCCTGGCCTTTGGCTTGGAGCCAATTTGATCCCCTCCCCCTCTTTCTTTTTTCTTTTTCCTTTCTCCTCCTGTGATGAGGCTGCATTTTAATATTTTAATGTTTCAATATATTAATGTTGTATTTTAATCTTGTTTTTAAGTTGTATTCATTCAACTTGTTTTTATTATTGCTTGTTAGCTGCCCTGAGCCCAGCCTTGGCTGGGGAGGGCGGGGTATAAATAAAAATTATTATTATTAGTCACTTTCTCCCAGCCTTTTGTGGGTTTTTTGTTTTTTACACAGGGTTGCCATATTAATAACCGGAGAACTATCTATGCTTGTCTGAACCCCATAGAGAGAGGACAGGATTATAAGTGACTAATACCAAAGCCTTGTAGCTAATTCCCACTCAGGTTGCGGGCCTGCGGTCACTTCTACTCTCTGCCTCACTTTCCATCTGTGCTGCCCCCTCATCTTGCCTTTCCTGGACCCACAAGTCCAATTCTCCCGACCAGAAATAGCATAGGGACTAATTCCATTCCAGTTTCCATGTCACCACCATGTTAGGCTCTCTGATTTTCTTCTCTTTTCTTACTTGGAAAAAAGCTAGAGAGAGCATTGTAATCGTGGGGCGAAGTTTCCATTGGTTGCTCTCGTCACAATCCTGCATCTTGGTTTTGCCATAATAGTAATAATAATAATAATAAATATAATAAATTTTATTTATATCCCGCCCTCCCCAGCCAAAGCTGGGCTCAGGGTGGCTAACAATAAAATAGTGCAAGATTCTAAAAACATTTCATTATAAAAATTAATTAAAATCAAATTGATGGCAACCATTAAGCTAAAGTTCTGTGAAGATTGCCGAAGGAGGGAGTCAGGCTGCGCCCTGACCAAAGGCCTGGTAGATCAGCTCTTTCTTGCAGGCCCTGCGGAAAGATGTCAAGTCCCGCAGGGCCCTAGTCTCTTGTGACAGAGCGTTCCACCAGGTTGGAGCCGCGGCCGAGAAAGCCCTGGCTCTAGTTGAGGCCAGCCTAACCTCTCTGAGGCCTGGGACCTTCAGAATGTTTTTCTTTGCAGACCGTAAGTTCCTCTGTGGGACATACCAGGAGAGGCGGTCCCGTAGGTACGAGGGTCCTAGGCCGTATAGGGCTTTAAAGGTTAAAACCAGCACCTTAAACCTGATCCTGTACTCCACCGGGAGCCAGTGCAGCTGTTATAGCACTAGGTGAATGTGATCTCGCAGCGAGGACCCCGTAAGGAGTCTCAACGCGGCATTCTGACGATACTGACATTGCTGTTCACCACAGGTGAATGAATGAGAAATTAGAAGCTGCCTTGTTGGATCACCATCCAAAGTGTGTGTGTTTTTTTCAGAGTTCATTGCTTTTTAGAAAGATCACTAATTTTAGCTTCTTGAAGGTTCTGTTCTGTTGATGAGCCAGCCTTTTCTTCCTCCCCCTCGTTTCTTTTAGCTCGTAGCTAAACGAAAATCCAGAATCTCCAAAGTAATTGCAGATAAGTGTGGGATAAATTGCCTTTTTTCCTGTGTGTTCAAGAATGAGGACGGCTTCACACATGACACTTGTGTGTGCCATCTGGGTGAAAACAGTAAAAACATTTAATTAGCAGAATGTACAAGTCTTGGAAGCTGCTGCCAGTTGTAGATTCCTGTTGCGTGTATACCCAGTGGAATTAATCTACAGTGGTACCTTGGTCCTTGAACTTAATCTGTTCCGGGAGTCCATTCGGCTCCCGAAACCATTCGAAAACCAAGGCACAGCTTCCAGTTGGCTGCAGGAGTTTCCTGCACTCAAATGGAAGCTGTCTCGGACGTTCGGCTTCCAAAAAACGTTCACAAACTGGAACACTTCTGGGTTTGTTTGGGAGCCGATTTGTTCAACAACTAAGCCATTCGAGTACCAAGGTACCACTGTATGTATGTTTCCTTAAAGACTGTTTACAATACATCTTTAACATGTGGTTGTTTCTTGGCCCATCCAAAGGGAAGTGATAACTGTGTAAGAAAAATCCTTCATTAAGTGCCCTTGACAGAATTTGCCGACCGAGTCTGCTATGCTGGTATCTGGTATTGAAACTATGCAGGCCAATCAAATGAAAGGAATATGGCAGTTTATGAATTGACCTGTACTGGGGTTTATGGCCTGTGGCAGTTGCTAATCAGTTCATAAAGATTTTTAAACTGCAGTGGTATTTGACTATTGGATCTGAGCGAGTCTAATCATGCCATAGCTGTAGTAGGAGAAAGAGTTGATTAAAACACACACGCAGGAAAACGGTTGATGTTCAAAGTACTACATTTGCGTTAATGTTGCGAGTTATTGGAGTGTGATTGAGCCTGTCCTCCCACAGCTTAATTGCATTAATGTAGGCATAGGCAAACTCGGCCCTCTAGATTTTTTGGGACTACAACTCCCATCATCCCTAGCTAACAGGGCCAGTGGTCAGGGATGATGGGAATTGTAGTCTCAAAACATCTGGAGGGCCGAGTTTGCCTATGCCTAGATTAATGCAACTGTAATGTTGACTTCCTGCAAATCGTGGTTAGCCTTCCTCATAGGCTATTGATTTAGCCGTTCATTGGCACCAGTGTTAATTGAGGGCAAAGTTAGCTAGGGTTTAAGTCAGGGATCTGAACCTGCAGATTGATATCAGTCAAGCTTCTGTTGAGAATACCTGAAATATTTCCTCTTTTTGTATGTAACGTTGTGATAGCTGTTTGTAATTTTCATTCTGTTTGTTTACCAATAATGTGAGTTTTGTATGTTTGGCAGTTAATGTTTGGTACCATTTGGGTTACCGTAAAAGCAAACTACAGTGGTACCTCGGGTTACATACGCTTCAGGTGACATACGCTTCAGGTTACAGACTCCGCTAACCCAGAAATAGTGCTTCAGGTTAAGAACTTTGCTTCAGGATAAGAACAGAAATTGGGTTCCGGCGGCGCGGCAGCAGCAGCAGGCCCCATTAGCTAAAGTGGTGCTTCAGGTTAAGAACAGTTTCAGGTTAAGTACGGACCTCCGAAACGAATTAAGTACTTAACCCGAGGTACCACTGTACAATAGCTGCATAGTTCTGCTTTGTGAATAAGCCCACAAAAGCTTTTAGCCTGCTAGGGGCTGACAGAGGAGAGGCTGAGATCTCACTTGCATTCATCCACTGCCGTTCTGTGATGGACACAAGGGAAGGGGCTTCCCTCTTCTGGCTTCCTATTTAGTTTTTGTGCTGGCCACTGAGAGAAATCAGAACACTCAATTTCTGTCCCGGCCGTTTGCTCACTCGCCTGCATGGAATTCCTTGTCGCCTATGGCTACCAGGCTAGGGCTTAAATCCAAGGTTGGCATTGGTATTGCAGCTCATATGACCTTAATGCATTTTTTAAAGTGCAATTATGGGCTTGGCAAAGTCATAGCAGATGAGATGACAAACTGCTGCAGAAACGCCATGATCTTCCTGGTATGAAAATACATAAAGTATGAGCTTCCAAAGGTTTCTCTATTCCTAATTCTATGCAGATAAACCACCAGCTTCTTCAGAAGGTTCAGAACTTGTCTGATTGAAATATAACTTTACCCTTGAAAAGAGCATCCTTTCCCCCCCTGTTATCGAGAGTACTATTTTTTTAATAAAAAAAACGTAGTTGGTTTTCATTGATCATGATATATTATTGCATATTTAAGCGGGGGTCAAATTTTCCCTGTCCTTGTCCTGTTTCACTGTGGATCTTGCCAGCAAAGCTGTTTTTAATTAACCACAAGTTCAGCAAGGTTACTCCAATGCAGAGAGGTTCTCCTGAGGCAGCCAGCCATTTGGATACAAAGAACTCTATCTGGGATTTATGGTAACCAAGTCCCATATAGCCCAGGATCTATTTGTGCTTCAGCTTGATTTGGGGAGTTGATGTAGAATGAAGGTCAAAATTGGGTTCATATTGTAGCTGGAGGGTATGCATGCTATTTTTACTTTTACTTTTTTGTTTACTTTTTTTTTAAAAAGTACCTAGCCCACCTTATCTCAGCAGGACAGATTTCAGCAAATCTCCTACAGCAAGCAGGGATGGAGTTGGGGGTAGAAAACCATGTATAAGCAACCTTTCCTGACCTGAGGCTGGTGTAAAGTCAGAAATAAATTGCATATAATAGCTGAAAAACCCAGTTTCTGTGAGAATGATATCTCTTTCCAAATCCATCTTCTGTGCACCATTCCTCCCCCCCCCCCCATAAGCCCAAAAGTAAGTTCCTTGGATTCAATAGGACTTATTCCCTAGGAGTGAAAAATGTGCTTAGGATTCCCGACTTAACTTCTGAGCAGCTATTCAAAGGATTGTGCTGACTGGCATTTTCAAATGCCATTTAGAACTGTGAAGCATAGAGTTGTCTTGTCCTGTCGGAAACTTTGGGCGCTTCGTTCTCGCCTAAATTACCCGTAACTTATTTCAAACGTCTCGTATCGTTGCGCCACTTCCTTTCGGAGTTTTGCTTTCGTATGAGGAGATCAGCCGTGCATTAAAAGTCTCCTGCTCTCTTGAGTCAAAATGGTATTCTTCAGTTTCCATGGATGGTGACCCTGTTCAAACAAACAAGACTTTTGTGAAAGAAGGTGACGAAGTGAAACAAAGTGTAATAAGATGCAACATCTCAAAACTGCTGGTAGCAGCAGGAATACTTTTTTATCTGCTGTATTTTTTGAAAGGCATCCAAAAATTTGTTTCTTTGTGCATTCTTCCTCGCCACCCCCACACACTCCAGCTGAATCCATTTATATAGTGAACTACTTTTTTTTTACCAGCCCTTAATTAAACCTGCGGAACAGGGAATAGAAATTGAGATCTGTATTATTTTTATTCTCAGTTTTTAATTGTCAGTGGGTAAGAACAAAGGAAGACAGTACAGTGGTACCTCAGGTTACATACGCTTCAGGTTACATACGCTTCAGGTTACAGACTCCATTAACCCAGAAATATTACCTCAGGTTAAGAACTTTGCTTCAGGATGAGAACAGAAATCATGCTCTGGTGGCGTGGCGGCAGCGGGAGGCCCCATTAGCAAAAGTGGTGCTTCAGGTTAAGAACAGTTTCAGGTTAAGAACAGACCTCCAGAACGAATTAAGTACTTAACCCGAGGTACCACTGTATTTAAAAACTGCCATATTCACAGAGTTGTCGCAAGGATTTACAGCTAGATAACACATGTGAGCTTCTCTGTACACTTCAGAGTTCTGTACAAATCTTGTGGCAGTTGGAAACATGATCAGGGGATTTGTACCCGCGCAAAGGTTTTTTGTGGAGTTGGGAATGGGGAAAGCATGCTTTACTGTTTGGAAAAAATATATATATGTTTTAGGAGATGGATCTGGTTCCTGATTCAGATTACTTCAAACCAATTTGTTTGTCGGTTCAAAACATTCTGTTTAAAGTTTTGTCATCACTTCCGCTTCCTCTCTGTAGACAGTTGCACCGCAAGGATACTGGCAGCCTTATGAAAACAAGAGATATGGAATGAAAAGGGGCAGACTCCACAGTGAGCAGAGGAGAGCAGGCAGTTCATCCCTGGCGGGAAAGCAAGCCTCTTGGCAGCAAGAGGAGGCCCACTGCTATTTTCACTAGGCGGAACAACCAAGAGGGCCATTTTATTTCACACAGCCAGTGTTGGAGTGATTAGACTGAAACACAATAGCAGATCTTGAGCTTCAGCCCTGTATGGGGGAAAAACCTAAGACCGTGTCTTGACAGTGGTCTGAACTTGTGAAAGGTTAAACTGCTGCATGCAGACCCAGCCCCAAACATCGCCATCTGTGTCTGCGGCTCTTTTAGAGGTTCTGAAAGAGCATACAATTGAGGTGGCCCTGGCTTAGGGTCAGAAGAACAGCCTTAGGTTCAATTTGGGGCCTTTTATTCATAACGAATGGGACACGGGTGGCACTGTGGGTTAAACCACAGAGCCTAGGACTTGCCGATCAGAAGGTAGGCGGTTTGAATCCCTGCGACGGGGTGAGCTCCCGTTGCTCGGTCCCTGCTCCTGCCAACCTAGCAGTTCTAAAGCATCTCAAAGTGCAAGTAGATAGTTACAGATAGGTAGCCGTGTTGGTCTGCCATAGTCAAAACAAAAGAAATTCCTTCCAGTAGCACCTTAAAGACCAACTAAGTTAGTTCTTTCGTGTGCATGCACACTTCTTCAGGTATCTGAAGAACGAAAGCTCATACCACGAAAGCTCATACCAAGAACTAACTTAGTTGGTCTTTAAGGTGCTACTGGAAGGAATTTTTTTTGCAAGTAGATAAATACCTCCGGCGGGAAGGCAAACAGCATTTCCGTGAGCTGCTCTGGTTTGCCAGAAGCGGGTTAGTCCTGCTGGCCACATGACCCAGAAGCTGTACGCTGGCTCCCTCAGCCAATAAAGTGAGATGGGCGCTGCAACCCCAGAGTCGGCCATGACTGGACCTAATGGTCAGGGGTCCCTTTGTTAGGATATTTCCATTCCACCTTAAGAGAGAGCAGGCTTGTGAGTCACAGAGTCTGCGTATTTCCTGTTTCTCAGGATGCTTAAGTTTGCTATTGCTTTCGTTTTCTCTGCTCTGCGCCAGAACACGCTAGCAGTCGGTCATGTTTTTCTTTGTTCTGACCAACGCTGAATAAACATTCTAAATGATACTCTCCTGGGTGCAACTTTTGCTGTGTGAATTCTGCTGATAGTGTGCATCAGCCCAGGAATGTGGCAATCTGTTTCGGAGGCTTGGTGCTGCTAATTGCTGATACTGCTTGACTACGGGACATCAACAGATCGTCCGGAGACGACGTGGAGGCAGTGATGGCCTTTGTCTCCCTGGCAGTATCCCAACAACAGGTTATGGGCCCAGATTAACGGCACTTAAAGGAGAGTAAGAATGAAAATGCAACAGACTGCTGAGGTATGTGAAAAGCGAAGGAGGAGGCTTTTCTGTTGGGCCGTGGCAAAAGGCCTTTGATCTCCGGCAAGGCTAAATTGGCCTGGGAGCCAAGCCAAAGAGGCTTCGTGATTAATGGGAGCCAAGATAATGAGTCTTTGAGATAAAGAGAGAGACTCGGGCTGAAGGAAAACCTGAAATGGAGTTTTTCCAAGCCTCTGCTGAATGCCCAAAGTTAAATGGGGGAAATTATCAGACCTGGGCAAAATGGTGTGAGAGTTTGCTGCGTCAGTACGGAGTGTGGCAAACCGTGTCTCACGCCCCTCCAGTTCCTCTGACAGATAGATGGAGGGCCCAGAATTTGAAGGCCATTGACATAATCGTCTTGTCCGTCTCTGTGGAGGAAATAAAAACGCTTGCTGGCAACGTGACGGCACGAAAGATGTGGAATGCTTTGAAGAGAGCTCATCTGAAACTCGTCCCAGCTCAGAGTCTGAATGCCCAGGGTGTGAATGCATCGGAGGTCCTGGCTGTTTCCCAGAATGCGAGTGAATGCAGGGATGCTGAGGGCACCGGTTGCAAGCTGCAGGGGGAGCAGACTGTGATGTCAGCCCAGGCAGCATTCTAGCCTCCAGGGGGAGCCAAGGAGTCGACAGCTGAGAGCTCTGTTTCTCGTGGGAGCCAAGGTCATTGTCTTTGCAGAGGCTGGAAGGCCAGAGGTAAACAAAGACAGATGCCTGCAGATGGCCCGAAGCAGAGGGGGGGTGAAAAGCCCATGCCAGTGGAAAACAAAGCTTTGTTAGCTGGCACAGCTTCACCAAAGGCTAAAGGCAAGTCTCATGGCCAGGAGCAGGGGGGCAAGCTGCAAAAGCCCACGCTGGTGGAAAACAAGGTTTTGCTTGCTGCAAAGACTGCTCCAAAGGCTAAAGCCAGGTTTATTGTGGACTCAGGGTGCACGCGCCATTTATCGAAGGACAAGCACCTGTTTATCTCCTTTACACCTCAAGAAGGAGAGATCCACCTGGCTGATGGAAAGACGTTGCAAATTGCAGGAGAAGGGACTGTTAAACTTGCAAGTTTGCATACAACCATCAGTAATGTACTTTATGTTCCAGGAGCTGCGGACAATTTGCTCAGTGTCCCACAGCTGACTGGGCGTGATTTTGAGATTTCCTTCAAGAGGAGCGTCTGTGTCATCAGGAAAGGCAAAGAGGACATTTTGCATGCAAAATTTATGGATGGTTTATTCTGTATAACTTATGATGACAATGCTGTTATGTCTAATGCTGATTCTTGTTGTGTTGCACAGACTAACAAGGTTCTTCATGCAGGTTGTATTCATGAAGCACATCGAAGATTTTGTCACATGTCTTGGCAAGCGCTAGCCAAGATGCCAGGGTTGGTTGAAGGTTTGAGCATCAAACCTTGTAAGTATCACATGAAATGTATATCTTGTGCAGAGAACAAGGTGAAGGTCGCTCCAAAAGGCAAGGAGTCTAGCAGGCAGGCTTCCAAACCCTACCAGCTTGTGCATGCAGACCTGGTTGGTCCACTTGCGCCCTCTTTGGGAGGAGCAAGGTACTTCATGGTTCTAATTGATTCTTTTTCCAGGTACATTCATGTGTTTATGCTTGAGCAGAAATCGCAAGCATTCCCTAGGTTCAAGGCATTCTGTGCTTGGTTGGAGAATGTTCGTGGTGAACGTATCGGCTGTCTTTTTACCGATCGGGGCGGGGAGTTCACTTCTCAGCAGTTTGAAGCTTTCCTGACTGAGAAGGGAATCCAGCATGATTTGTCAACGCCTCGATCGCCATGGATGAATGGACTTGCGGAGCGAGCAAATCAGACCTTGCTTCAAGGCCTGAAAACCTTGTTGCATGATGCCAACCTCCCTGAGAAGTTTTGAGGGGAAGCTCTGTCAACGGTGGTTTATACCGTTAATCGCAGACTGTCATCACCCATAGGTTGCACTCCGTACGAGAAGATGTTTGGAAAAAACCCGAACGTCAAGCACATGAGAATCTTTGGTTCTGACATGTGGGTACACTCCCCACAAAACAACAAGCTTGGCAAGCGTGGGGCACATGGTTTGTTCATGGGGTACGAGAAAGATGCATACAGGGTGTGGATGACTAACTCTAAATCCATTAAGTTCACCAAGAGTGTTGAGTACAATCCTAAGTGGGGGGAAAATGTGGGAATTTTCCAGAGTTACCCAGAGGAGGATGAAGGTGATGGGAAAAAGGCAGATGATGTTGAGGAAGCTGAGGATGATGATGATGATGATGATGAGAGTTCGGATTCCAGTTCAGTTGATGGCGCTGCTGCTGCTGTCAGTGACAGTGATGACACAGCAGACTACAAGAGCGCAAAGGCCTCAATCAGACCATCTGATGTGTCTGACAATGAACTGGAAGAACCACTGTTCACCATTGGTCACTTTTCTCCTAAGAAGGAGGAGATGAGTCCAGAAGACTTACGTCTGGTTCGCAGGTCTGAAAGGGCGACCAGAGGCAGACCTCCAAAGAGATTTGCTGATGAGTTTGCTAAGACAGCAACTGCTGTTCTTAGTAGCTCAGAGAAGGTGTGGGAACCTTCAAGCTTCAAAGAGGTTCAGGAGTTAACCTCTAAAGATGCTGAGCCTTGGCTTAATGCCATGAAGGCTGAAGTTGATTCCTTGAACAGGAACCAAACTTG
Source organism: Podarcis gaigeae (assembly GCF_964106915.1). NCBI lineage: Eukaryota > Metazoa > Chordata > Lepidosauria > Squamata > Lacertidae > Podarcis > Podarcis gaigeae. The sequence continues at coordinate 42,564,755 of NC_139688.1, forward strand.
GGAATTGGTACCGGTAGTCCCAGGAATGAGACTGGTTGGCAGCAAATGGGTCTTCAAGGCCAAGACATTTTTTTTTTTATAATATTTTTTATTGAGTTTATGAAGTACAGAAAAAAGAATAGAAAGCAGATTATAAGAATAAAATAGAAAGGTTACAAATTTTCGTGTTGTTTTTTCCATATCTACTGGACTTCCCCGCATCCTCCCAACCCTGCATTCTCTGTAATACAGAACATCAGCAATTTGTTAACTTGTTTCAATACTTATTGTATCCTTCATTTTATCATGTTACCTAATTTCAAATGTGTTATAACCCAAATCATGTACATTTTCATTTAAACACAATAAAGTTGTTTCATTATTCTACCTCTGACTTCTTGTGCCTTAATTTCCATTTCTTTAGTTTATCATTGCTGAAGCTAGAATTTCCTAAAAGGTGCATTTTTTAACATTCATACAGCTTATAATGTTTTTTCAAATAGTCCTTAAATTTTTTCCAGTCCTCCTCAATTGTTTCTTCTCCCAAGTCTCGGATTCTGCCAGTCATTTCGGCCAGTTCCATATAGCCCATCAACTGCGTGTGCCATTCCTCCAGTGTGGGTAGATCTTGTGTCTTCCAATGCTTTGCAATCAGGATCCTTGCTGCTGTAGTGGCGTACATAAAAAAAGTTCTATCTTTCTTAAGCACTCTCTGGTCCACCATGCCCAGGAGAAAGGCCTCCGGTTTCTTAGGTAAGGTAAATCTAAGTACCTTTTTTAGTTCATTATGAATCATCTCCCAAAAGGCCTTCACTTTCGGGCAGGTCCACCAGAGGTGAAAGAATGTCCCTTCCGCCTCTTTACATTTCCAACATTTATTATCAGACAGGTGATATATCTTAGCAAGCTTGACTGGGGTCATGTACCACCGGTATATCATTTTCATAATGTTTTCCTTCAAGGCACTACATGCCGTAAATTTCATTCCGGTGTTCCATAACCTTTCCCAGTCTTCAAACATAATGTTATGCCCCAAATCCTGCGCCCATTTTATCATGGCGGATTTGACTGTCTCATCCTGAGTATTCCATTTAAGCAGCAAGTTATACATTCTCGAAAGTAGTTTATTTTTTGGCTCTAACAGTTCTGTCTCTAGTTTCGATTTTTCCACCTGGAATCCAACCTTCTTATCCACTTTAAAAACCTCTTGAATTTGTGCATAGTGCAACCAATCTCGCACCTTGTTTTTTAGCTTTTCCAAGCTCTGCAACCTCCAATTGTCTCCAATTTTTTCAATTATTTCCCCATATTTAGGCCAAGACAGACCAGAATGGCAAGGGTGTCACACACAAAGCCAGATTGGTTGCCAGAGGTTTTTCACAGGTACCAGGACAGGATTACCACGAGACCTACTCGCCCACTGTCAAATATGAGAGCATTCGGCTGATGCTCAAGATAGCTGCAGAGGAGAAACTGCATGTTTCTCATCATGACATTAATACAGCTTTTTTGTACGGGATTTTGAACAAGCAGCTGTATATGCTTCCACCTGATGGAATGCAGATACAGAAGGGAATGGTCTGTAAAGTGCGGAAATCCTTATATGGTCTCAAGCAGAGTGCCAGGTGTTGGAACACAAAACTCACTGAGACATTGCTTTCTCTAGGTTTTCACCAGGGCAAAGCTGATCCATGTGTGTTTGTCACGGAGGAGGGGCAAAACAAACTGTATTGTTTATGTTTTGTTGATGATCTTCTGATGTTTTGGAAGAATCAGGCTTTTTACCAAAGCACCCTAGCTCAACTGAAGGAGCACTTTGACATGAAGGATCTTGGTGAGGTATCCAACTATCTTTCTCTGCAGGTGGAGAGGGACCAAGCAGGTAATTTTCTGGTACACCAAACACAGAAAATTGCTGATGTATTAACCAGGTTTAATTTGGTTGATGCAAACCCAGCAGACACACCGATGGTGACAGGTTACCAGGTAGATAGTACTGCTGAAGCATTCTCTGACATTACGCTGTACAGATGCATTCTAGGCAAGTTGAATTTCATTGCTAGATGCTCAAGACCTGACATTGCTGTAAGCACTAACCTGCTTAACAGACATGCTAACAATCCTACTGTTCAGGATTGGAAAGCTCTGAAGCGCATAGCCCGCTATTTGAAAGGGACTATGCACTACAGGCTGAGGTTCACCAGTCAGAAGACTGGAGGTCTTGAAATCTTTGCAGATGCAAGTTTTGGAAGTGACACCACGGATGGTACAAGCACTTCTGGAGTATGCTACATGTACAACCACTGTCTGTTTGACTGGTTGTGCAAAAAGCAAACAACAGTGAGCCTAAGTTCCTGTGAAGCAGAACTCAATGCTCTGTCATTTTCACTCATGGATTGTGAATGGTTGATGCAACTGTTTAAGGACATTGGGGTTTCTGTGAAATGTCCTATACAAGTGTATCAAGACAATAGATCCTGTTTGGCTTTGCTGAACTCGGAGAGTTGCAAGCAGAGAACCAAGTACTTGCAGATTAAGCTACATCGTGCAAGAGAGTGTATTCAGAAAGGACTGATTCAGGTGTCCTACATGGCAGGAAATGAAATTCCTGCTGATCTGTTGTCTAAGGTTGTTAACAGAGAACAACTTAAGGTTTACGTACAGAAGTTGCAATTGGGTGAACCACAGGTACTACAGGTTACACGGAAAGGGGGAGGATGTTAGGATATTTCCGTTCCACCTTAAGAGAGAGCAGGCTTGTGAGTCACAGAGTCTGCGTATTTCCTGTTTCTCAGGATGCTTAAGTTTGCTATTGCTTTCGTTTTCTCTGCTCTGCGCCAGAACACGCTAGCAGTCGGTCATGTTTTTCTTTGTTCTGACCAACGCTGAATAAACATTCTAAATGATACTCTCCTGAGTGCAACTTTTGCTGTGTGAATTCTGCTGATGGAGTGTGCATCAGCCCAGGAATGTGGCAATCTGTTTTGGAGGCTTGGTGCTGCTAATTGCTGATACTGCTTGACTACGGGAAATCAACAGATCGTCCGGAGACAATGTGGAGGCAGTGATGGCCTTTGTCTCCCTGGCAGTATCCCAACACCCTTTACCTTTACCTTTTAAAGGACCCCTAACAGTTAACAGGCTTTTTTGGACTACAACTCCCATCATTCCTAGCTAGCAAGGCCAGCAGTCAGGGTTGATGGGAATTGTAGTCCAAAAGCAGCTGGAGACCCAAAGTTTAGGAAACACTGCTCCAGGGGGTTTCACCAGAGTGAGACATTATTGGGTATGAGGTCCTGGAGAGCCTTTATACACCTATACTGACTGAGGGATATTTCTATGCTGCTTTTCATTAAATGAATCCCAGAGTAGCTTACAAACAATAAATAACAGCAACAAGATAGAACATAACATCACGTCACAAATATAGAATCATTAACAAATCCTCTGTGAAACATTTACAATATAAAGCACTGTTAACAAAGCCACAACTAAGGAATGACCTAAACATCACAGTTTTTAAAAATGTATTTTTATTAAAGATTTATTGGTTTACAAAAGTATGTGCAACATCTTGTTTTTCAAGTTACATTTTCTACAGATCAGTTTCGTTTGTTGAGACATTAGTGTTACATTAGGAAGAAAAGGGGGAAAGAGGTGGAGGGGGAAATGGTGAGTGGGGTGGGGTCAGGTGGCAATGCTTCTATTCTACTTCGTGTATGTGTGGGGTTTTGTGTCAGCGTCACTTGTGTGGGTTCTCTTTACTATTCACTTGTATCCCTTTGGTGGTGAGAGACGTTGGGGTTGGTCTAGGGTGTGGTTACAGTGGTACCTCGGGTTTCATACGCTTCAGGTTACATATGCTTCAGGTTACAGACTCCGCTAACCCAGAAATAATACCTCGGGTTAAGAACTTTACCTCAGGATGAGAACAGAAATCATGTGGTGGCGGCATGGCGGCAGTGGAAGGCCCCATTAGCTAAAGTGGTACCTCAGGTTAAGAACGGTTTCAGGTTAAGAACAGACCTCAGGAACCAATTAAGTACGTAACCAGAGGTACCACTGTATTTGTGATTGGCTGTAGTGAACTTTGTTTTCATGTGTGAGTGTGTGTGTGTTTGGGTCAGCTTAGCCAGATTGATTTGAATGCTGTTGGTGGGTTCTTGTTGTTGTCTTGTTGGGGTGTGTACGTGATAAAGGGTAACCAAATCGGGGTGAAGGCATCCTTTTCCATTTGTCCCCGTGTCCGTTTCAATTTATTGGTTAGTTTTTCCAATAAGGCTGTTTCCCATACTATTTGATACCATTGGTCCATGCTTACTCCTGACAGGTATCTCCAGTGTCTGGCAGCGACCAAACATCACAAGTAAAGCAAAAGTCTTATGATACGATTAACAAATCAATACAGCATTTATAATCTAAAAAACAATAGTAAACAAAACAGCTGCCAAAGAATAAACTAAGCACCGTCAAGTTCATACACACTCTCTCCCCAGCCCTGTGACTCATAATCTTTCATTCTATTCAGCTCATTAAAACACACATCCACATGATGCTTGTGGCAGCAACTCCATTCTGAAGGTTCCTCGGGTTGGAGTAGCAGTGAAGCTACTGATGCAGCCGCAGCAACAGGGGGTGGTCTGTGTATGGGGTGGTGTCGTCTAGGGCAGCAGGTCTTCCTTGGGCAGTAGAGAATGTCTTGCTCTGGCAATGTGTGTCTTCAGCAAATGCAGTATACCGCAGGCTTGGAGAACCTTTGGCCCTCTAGATGTTGTGGGACTACAGCTCCCATCATGCCTGACCATTGGTCATGCTGGCTGTGGCTGATGGGAGTTGGAGTTCAACAACAACAACAACAACAACTTTATTATTTATACTCCGCCCATCTGGCTGGGTTTTCCCAGCCACTCTGGGCAGCTCCCAACAAAATATTAAAAATAAAATAAAACATCAGACATTAAAAGCTTCCCTAAACAGGGCTGCCTTCAGATGTCTTCTAAAAGTCAGATACAGTGGTACATCGGGTTACATACTGTCAGGACTGCCGCTAGGTCCCAGCTCACAGAGGACCAACGCCCAGTGGATATTATATACAAAAGTCTTTATTGAAGTTTAGTTTCCATTTCCAAGCTCTGGGCGCGCAGACCCACGTCTTAACGCTAGACCGGCTAAGTCCCCTCTGACTCACTGCTCCACCCACACCAGTTTAAGATTCTAGCCCAGCTCCACCTCTTGCGCTGCTCTTTCCTGCGCTGGGTCCTTCTGCCCTCTGGGGTTCCCTCCTTCCTGGACTCCTCTGACGCTGAGCCTCCTGAGTCTTGCCCCTCCCTCCGGCGGGCTTTAGGACCTGGCTCCCTTCCCAGGCTCCCCGCTGTGCCGCGCTCCTGTACATTTGAACTTGGCGCGCGCGCCCAGCCGGTGACTTTCCTTCTGACCGTTTCCCCGCTTCCTGATGTGGGTGTTGCCAAACCTGACTCCTCTCCTCCCTCTGGTGGTGAGGACACTGGTCCCGACTCCTGGGACTCCCCCTCCCCACTGCGCTCTGGTGGAGACGCTGGTCCTGATCTCCAGCTGCTGCTCAGGGACTCCCCGCTGGCCCCTCCCTCTTGAGGTTTCTCCCCTGGAATCTCCCTTGCTCTGGCCACCGGCGCTCCCTTCTGTGAGTCCTCCGATTCGCTAGAGAGGCTTGTGGAATAACTCTGGCCACTGTCACTGCCTGCGCCCCCCTCGTACTCCTCCTCCTCACTCTCCATTTGCTCCCCCTCCTGTGTCTCTCCTTCTGAACCCCTGACACATACGCTTCAGGTTACATACGCTTCAGGTTACAGACTCCACTAACCCAGAAATATTACCTCGGGTTAAGAACTTTGCTTCAGGATGAGAACAGAAATCGTGCTCCAGCGGCGCAGCAGCAGCAGGAGTCCCCATTAGCTCAAGTGGTGCTTCAGGTTAAGAACAATTTCAGGTTAAGAACAGACCTCCGGAACGAATTAAGTACTTAACCCGAGGTACCACTGTGGTTGTTTATTTCCTTGACATCTGATGGGAGGGCGTTCCACAGGGCCGGTGCCACTACTGAGAAGGCCCTCTGCCTGGTTCCCTGTCACCTCACTTCTCACAGGGAGGGAACCACCAGAAGGCCCTCGGAGCTGGACCTTAGTGTCTGGGCTGAATGATAGGGGTGGAGATGCTCCTTCAGCTATACTGGGCTGAGATCTGGAGGGCCATAAGTTTCCCATTCCTGGTGTAGGGAAACATGAAGCATGGGCATAAATGACATGGATGCCTAGTGTAATACATTAAAAGTTATCAGAGCTTTGATGCTATTCACTTCTGTTTGTCTTAAATGAAAAATGTGGGGATGTTTTCAGTTGTTGCCACCTCTGCAGATTAAAGTTGAAGTTACAAATAATACGTCTCTTTTTAAAAATATAATTTTATTGAGACACTTTGACATATAACAAAAAACAGAAACAAAACAAAAAATAGGGAAGACAGAGGATCTCCAAATTATAGTGTTGTGATATTGCAGAAGCAGCTGTGATTTGAGACCAAAAGCAACTTGATTTATTTAGGTCTAGAATTTTGCCCAACTTGGTTTATGTCTGCTGAAAGATGTCATCAAGACTTTTTTTTGGTTATGACCTCTGCCATATCTATAAGAATTAAATAAAAGCTTTGATGCCTTGTGTACAAATGCTTCTAAATAACCATTCATTTTTAATATATTCAAGGCGTCTTAGTAAGAATGGAAGCATCCGAACAGCAGATTTTATTTAAGTCGGTATCTTGCAATCAGCATGTAGTCGGAAATAATTATTGTAAATGCGCTTGCAGCTTCAAACACTCAAAACGTGCATCCGTTTAAAGTTGTCTTGCCTACAATCCTGAAAAGATAAACCCTTTATCGCTTAGCATGCCTTTTTTCAAGTTTTCATTTCTGAGCTTTGTTATGATTGATGTTGTAATAAATGTTTTTTTTTTTTTAACAAGAGAATATGGGAATAAATTCAAACACAGTCAACCTAAAATCCTCTGGATTCTGCTTTGTTCCATAAGCTTTCCTATTTCTATTCTTTGGTGTTCAGTACCTTACAATAGTAAAGATGCCCGCAGCTGATATTTTTCTGGTAATTTGGAATACTCATTTTATTTGAAGTGGCAAGCAAAGATTTTGCTAGAAAATTTAAGTAATTAGGTTCTAGGATTAGCTCTTCCCTTGAAAAGGGAAGCAGCAACTGGGGGACAAAACGTGAATTAGCTTGATGGAAGCAACAGTAGTAGCTGGTAATGGGAAAACATAAATCAGGGTTCAGACAGGATATCTGTTAAGCCCTAAAGCTCCACCCTTAAACCATGTTTTGCACTCCATATTTAGGACGTGCATCTAAAAAGTAAAATGTGAATACGATAAATGCTTGCATTGTACAGGCACCTCATCTAAAATCATGATTGGCTGCAAACAGTGCTAGTTTTCTAGAAATTAATCAGAGCTCACCCTTGTTCTCTTAGAATGGCAATGGTGCCCACCTGAGAACGGCCAGGACTGAGCTCCTACTGAAAAAAAGGCTCTGGCTGCAACTATCTGTTAGAATTCCTGCTCCATGATTGCAGTCATGGGATTTTTGTCTATCACATGGCAGTGTATGTTTTGACTCCACAGAGTGGGAAGTGACGGAAACAGGACATTTGTGTTACTGTGTTCTGTGAAGTGGGACTATTGTCCTTTGTTCTCTCTCTTTGCTGTCTGGTGCTAGAGAGAGAGGGAGCCGTGTTACAGTGTGTGTTTATATGTAAATAAAGTAGATTAGCCAAAATGCTGAGTTGCTGAGGTCTGTCACGCAAGCTGCGAAGACTCTGTGGATCCCTAAGTGTGCCGATGTCTGTTGGCATTGGTCGCTGTGATGTTCGGGCAGAAGAAAGCTTATGAAGCTCCCGAACGATTGACCAGGGGGAGGTAACATGCCAGTTGGGCATGTGTCTCTACCAAGGTCCTACTCGAGTGTAGAACGAGCTCCTGAAAGGATATACATGGGTAGGAAACTTTTTTTTTTTTGCCTCCTGTGTAATTACTCCTTACTCAAAAGAGAACAGGTCTTCTTTACCTTTATTATTATTATTTATTAAATTTGTAAACCGCCCTATATCCGTCTCAGGGCAGTTCGTAACACAAAATTACACAATATAAATGCACAAAATACATTTCAATATAACAATTGACCATAGGTATACAAACTAATAAAAATATACTCCCCGACAAAAGCCCTAGCCCATAAATACAAACACCCAAATTAATATAAAACATTTAAGAACCCTCTCAAATAAAACAACACCAACCCAAGTTAAAACCCCATGCCCCATTAAATAATTTTAGCACAAGAGGGCTGGCACATACCCTTGTCCTGCCCCTGAAGTGCCACCTCCCAAGGGACAACTCCCTTTGGTGTCTACCCTTCAGGAGTGGCCTGGCTGGGGGGTGCCCTGGCCCCCAGGACAGGCACACTTTATAGAGCTGCCCAGCAACTGGTCATGCCTAGCTAGGGCAGCAGGTGTTTCCAGTGCTGCTTTAATATCTTGAATGCACGACAAGCTGTACCCTTCTACACAATAATTAGAGTTGCGGGAGCCCTGTCATCTTCTGTATTTTTTGGGATAACATTTTATTAATTTTCCAGAAATAAAAACAATACAAAAATAAAAACCAATAAAAACTTTGACTCACAGTGTTTCAGGGCTGTGCAGTGCTACTTCACATTATACGTGGGGTTTTGTGATGGATAGATCCTTCATATGAAAAGAAAGAAACCAGAAAAGCTCATAGAACTTTTCTCACTAGCTGTATTTACATTTCCTGTCAGAGGCTTGGTGCAGTGTGCACAAGAAACACCTTTTGAAGATGATGGGTGACAGAGGCTTGAAGAAAGAAGTGAAATCCTGAGAGAAAAATCTTGATAGAATCACAGAGTTGGACACACACGCCCTCCTGGAAGGGCCTGTACATATTGGGCTAGAAGCCTCTTTCAGGTATTTGGGTCCCAAGCCATTAAAATACAGTTGTACCTTGCTTTTAGAATTTAATCCGGGAGTCCATTCGAATCCCGGACGAGTTTGAAAACCAAGGTGCGGCTTCTGATTGGCTGCAGGAGTGTCCTGCAGCCAATCGGAAGCCGTACCAGACGTTCGGCTTCTGAAAATCGTTCGAAAACCGGAACAATCACTTCCGGTTTTCAATTGCTTGGAAGCTGAAATGTTCAAGTTCAAAGGTGTTCGGCTTCCAAGGTTCCACTGTACAAGTTTCAGAACCTTAAATTGGGCCCAGTTCCCAAAGATATGGTGTCACGCGATTGCATCTCAGGACCCTGTACCCCTAAAAAATACTTCAGTAAAGCATCATGAGCATTTGACCAGGGCTGAACACCCCTAATTCAAATGTGTGCATCCAAAGTGAGCACAGCCTGCTCATCTCATTCTGCTGCCTCCCCATTCCTTGGCCCCAAAGATAAGAACTTGGTTGAGCAGTAGGGAAATGGTACATATTCCCATATCCTTAGAGGAGCCTCTTTCCTCATCAGAGATGGGACTTAGCAAGTCTTCTCCCTAGTAGAAGTAATATGTAAGCAGCAGCGTTTACTCTCTGGGATTATCTTCTGGGGTAGGTTGATCATTGCTTTTCCCCTTTGCTGCATTTGGTGGCAAGTCCTTGGTCTTTGGGGGTGGGGAAGGAGAAGAAGGTGGAGCTTAATCTGAGTGCCTTTAATTTAATTTAATTTATTCTTACATTTGTATCCCACTTTCCCTCCAGGGAGCCCAACATGGTTCCCACCCTCTTCATTGCATCCTCACAACTCCTTTGTGAGGTACATTGGGAAGAGAGACAGTGCCTGGCCTAAGCTCACTTGCTAAATTTCATGGCCAATTAAAGCATCTGAACTGGGTCTCCAAGGTCCTAGTCCAGCACTCTAACCACTATACCACACTGTCTCTCTGCATGAGCCTTTTTACGAGCTTTTTGTCAGCACTTCATGTGAGCGCTCACGAAACTCAAACTTTTGGAGGGGTTTTGTGTTTTTTAAAATATATTTTTATTAAACAATTTCAATCAAACAGATTATTCAAATAATCAGTTACATTATTCCCCCCTTTTTTATTCCCCCCAATCCCTCCCTCTCCCCCCCCCCCAGGACTTCCCTCAGCTCCCCTCTCTAATTTATTTGCACATAAAAAACTCTTTGCATGTAAAAAACTGTACATATCATTACATCATCTGTCCTATATTCTATTAATAAATGTGTGGATGTTTATTCAAAACCTGCCACGGAGTCCCAAATCATTTTGTTGTTTTTTGTAAATAGTCTGTAAAAAGATCCCAATTGTCCCAATTGTCCTTCTCCCATAGCTTATTTGTCAGTTTTGCCAACTCTGCATAGCTCATCAATTTTTCTTGCCGTTGTTCTTTTGTTGGGATTTCCTCCTTCTTTCATCCTTGTGCTAATAAGACTCTTGCTGTTGTTGTAGCATACATAAATAGATTCTTTAATTTTGGGGGGAGGTCTCGTCCTATAATCCGTAACAAAAATGCTTCCGGTTTCTTTATAAATGCCATTTTAAACATTTTTTTTCAATTCATTATATATCATTTCCCATTTTTTTAAAATTTCTCTACATTCCCATACAAAACTCAAACTTTTGGGGGTCACATATTTTGAAAGTGCACTGTGTAGATACATCACTGCAGCTGAGCGGGTCTGGATCTGTCCAATGCCTTAATATGGAGACCATCAGGCAAGGCCGACGTCAAAATGTGGCATCCTTAGGTAGCTTCCAGAGCTCAAACGCTGGTGCTTGCTCAGTGCCCCTATTTAAAACAAAACAGAAACAGTCCAATGGTTTGGACACCCCAGACAGACCTGAGTTCTCCCTGCCACTTAAATTTAACAAAATGCTATCAAAGCATGATATTGGGAGCCAGGTTTCCGAGAAATTTAAATACCAGCAAGACTGGGTTGCTTGGAGTGCTGCTGCTTGCCTCCCACCATTGCCAGGTAAGCCTGCCAGGGCCCATTGATGGAAGAACGAGCCCAGCAGAAGGCACTTCGCTTAAAGCAAGAGATGCTATGCATGTCCCTCCCAGTGATTTGGAAGACAAACACATACTACTGTTGCAAGAACTTCAGTGCAGTAAGTTTGATAGCACACACTTCTGCCTGGCCTATTGTCAATAGACATACAGTGTTACCTCGGGTTAAGAACTTACAGTATTTTTTGCTCTGTAAGACTCACTTTTTCCCTCCTAAAAAGTAAGGGGAAATGTGAGCGCGTCTTATGGAGCGAATGCAGGCTGTGCAGCTATCCCAGAAGCCAGAACAGCAAGAGGGATTGCTGCTTTCACTGCATAGTGATCCCTCTTGCTGTTCTGACTTCTGAGGTTCAGAATATTTATTTTCTTGTTTTCCTCCTCCAAAAACTAGGTACATCCTGTGGTCTGGTGCATCTTATAGAGTGAAAAATACGGTAATTTGTTCTGGAGGTCCGTTCTTAAGATGAAGCTGTTCTTAACCTGAGGTACCACTTTAGCTAATGGGGTCTCCCGCTGCCACCGCGCGATTTCTGTTCTCATCTTGAAGCAAAGTTCTTAACCTGAGGTACTATTTCTGGGTTAGCAGAGTCTGTAACCTGAAGCATCTGTAACCTGAGGTACCACTGTACTTGAAAGGAAGTTGAGAGAAAATTGGTTTTCTTGTTCTCTCCCGCGGTACCTGGAAGCACAGGCTATATCCTTTTACATGATACTAAAGCTCCAATAATAGCCGCATAAACCTGTACCATTGTGTCAAGATGTTCTTGGCTGCGCCTCAGTTTTTAATTCACAAGAGTATCCTGAAGGGCTTACTGGGTTTCTTATTGGTAGCAATTCACATCTGCTGTAGACTTGTACTTTGGGGTCATGTTTCTGCTGTTCAGTGACAAAAAACAACAGCAACCCTTGGATGAACATTGACTGTTTATTGTGACCTTCGTTGTGTATTGCTTGCAAGATCCGCGGTTTGGCTTCTTTACTTTTTAATGGGCTGGACTGCTCTTCGTGAAACAGTATTGAATCTCCGAATTAAGACATTTGATACGTGAAAGGAGAGTTTGTCTCATCCTGTTTTATCATTAGCAGTAGGATGCTGGAATCATATTTTTGGATCGAGATGAAATTAGTTGCCTTTAGGCTCCATTTCAGTCAATGGAATCAATTAGATTTATTCCGTCTCGTTTTCGCAGATGGGTAAGATGCCTAAAGCGTGGAATTCGGGAGGAAAAACAGCTGCACAGCCTGATCTGAATCTCTGTGCTCATTTTCTGCTGAATGTCTCCCCCTACTTGGTTGACCCTCAAGAGGCATTTTCAGAGCCGAAAAGCATCCCAGAGGGAGCAATTTTCGGCAGAAAAACTGGTGCAGGGCCCTTGATCTAGATCAGGAAGATGTTCCAGATTGGGGGTCTACAGTTTCCCCCCAAAATAAAAGCAGTTAGGTTAAGCACACACTTAAATATGCAATGAGCAGTGTGTGAAGTCCAATGTCAATTTCAGGCGCCAATACCAGTTCCGCCTTTTCTGTCTCGTGGGCTTCTGCTACCTGAGGCAGCCGCCTCAAATTGCCTAATGGCAGAGCTGGCTCCACAGGGAGAGAAGGGGAAAGACGTATGGAAGCAGGTTTCTCTTGAGCTCTTCAGAATTTTATGGGAAATCATATGGAAATACAAATCATATGGGAAATTTCTTAAACGTTTACGGCAGATTTTATTTTGCGTGGTTTAATCCTGGGCAGTGCGCGTGTTATGTTTACGTGTTTGCTCTCTCTAGATTGCTTCCCCAGAGGTGTAGTTTTTATGAACTGGTTTTTCATTCAATGCAGTGCTTCATTTGGTCTGAAAATACAGTGTGGGCTGCTATTCAGCAAGCAGACTGATGACTCACCCCTTTGCCTTGCTGACTTTTTGTAGCTGATTCTATCGCTTAACATACCTAAGGTCTAATAGGTTTCTAATGAGATGTTAACAGCATCCAAGGGTAGATGTTGTACTGCCACAGAATGATTTCTTTTCCCTGGAACACCACCAACTCTGTTGCTCTTAGATCTTCTGCAGCATGTCTGCTGTGGTTGTTTACACTTTAGACTTCGGGTCAAAAGGTGTGTGTGACAAGCCCTCAGCAGCCCTACTATTTTTGGGCTCACCACATGGGCAGCATGTACTGAAGTTCTCATCCTGGGCCAGCAGGGGGATAGTGTAGATAGTTTTCACTCAGGTCCACATATGCAAATAAGGGATTGAAAGTGACGTTCATTGATTGGATAGTTACAGAAAGTTGTTACAGTTGCATTGTACTGGAGCTCTATATAAGCAGGCTGGCTGAACCCTTCAGTTCAGTTCTGTTCTGGCCTGTGAATAAACAAGAGCTGTTTGAAGAATCGCTGTGTCGTCTGATATGTTCACCATCAACTTAACAGTATGCTTGTTTGCTTAAAACATTTCCCTGCCCACTGCAGTTCTCGTCCACATCCTCCCCTCCCACGCAGAACTGCTTTTATGAGGACCATTGCTCAGTGGTCGATAGGGCTGGGTGATATATCAGAATATTGTCCCAAACCAATTTGAAGTCCATATGTGTGATATTGGTTTCATAATGTTTGAACAATATATCGCAAATCATGATGTGTGTAACTGTTTGCTTTTGCAAAAATCACAATGTGGAGGAAACTGTGAAGCCAGCCGGCGCCTGGACTTAACTCAATCATTTCAGACATTGTGATATATCAATATATTGTGACGTTTAACTGGTGATATAGCAGTGTGGAAAACCAGACATCAGCCATCCGTAGTGGTAGACCAGATGCCTTGCATGGAAAAGGTCCCAGGCCCAACCCTTGGTGTCTCTATATAGGCCTCTGAAAAGCTCCATGGAGAACCTCTGCCATTCCAAGTAGACAACACTGAGCCTGGTAAACCAAAGGACTGACTCTGTCTCTATATATATACACACAGTGGTACCTCGGGTTACATATACTTCAGGTTACAGACTCTGCTATCCCAGGTACCCAAGGTACCACTGTATAGTAAATAAAGAAATGAATAAAATTCCATATATGTGTGTGGTATTTTATTCATTTCTATATTTTACTTTATTTACTTTCTCATATATACACACACACACACACACAGAGTGGTACCTCGGGTTAAGTACTTAATTCGTTCTGGAGGTCCATTCTTAACCTGAAACTGTTCTTAACCTGAAGCACCACTTTAGCTAATGGGGCCTCTCGCTGCTGCCGTGCTGCCGGAGCACGATTTCTGTTCTCATCCTGAAGCAAAGTTCTTAACCTGAAGCACTATTTCTGGGTTAGCGGAGTCTGTAACCTGAAGCGTATGTAACCTGAGGTACTACTGTATATGTAAATAAAGTAAAATAAATGAATAAAATTCCACACACATATCTGGCATTTTATTCATTTCTTTATTTACTGTCATTTACAGCAGTGTTTCCCAAACTTTGGTCGCCAGCTGCTTTTGGACTACAACTCCCATCATCCCCAGCTAGCAAGACCAGTTGTCAAGGATGATGGAAACTGTAGTCCAAAAGCAGCTGCAGTCCCAAGTTTTAGTAACACTGATTTACAGTATCTCCCTATGTTGCTAGTTCCATAGCACCAAAGACAACACAGTGCCAGCATGCCTGCCGATCTGTTCCAGTTGGTGGTGTGATGTATGCCAGGGGGCACACAGCCTTCTCTGGTGCCCACAGGGTTCTTCCCACCACAATTGCCCCACCAAAATTAGGCATGAAAGCAGCACTCTGTTGTAGCCAGTAGAATGGTTTGCAAGGTAAGAGGAGTGCCCATGAACATTTTTCCAGTTTGCAAATGTAGGCGCCCCTGAGCCCCCACTGCTTACTTCAGGAAAGCAACCAACATTTACCAAAATGGGTTCTGATCATAGCTGTCAACCGTCCCTTATTTGGCGGGAAAGTCCCTTATCCCAGCGCCGTGTCCTGCTGCTGTCCCTTACTGATGATGTCCCTTAAATTTCCCGGGTTTCAAAGGAAGCAGCTCCTCTCCCTCCCTCCCTGCCGGCCAGGGAGGAGGGAGGCTCCAACTGTGTTGCTTGGCTGTGTTGCTGTTATGTACTGAATTGAATAGGATCCAAACTGCAGCAGTCTGATTGGTCCTAGAACAATAGGATCCAAAAGGCAGCAGTCTGCTTGGTCCTAGAACAATAGGATTCAGAATGCAGCAGTCTGATTGGTCTTAGAACAATGCAGCAGTATGATTGGTTGGCAGGAACCACCCAATCATGCTCCAGATAGAAGTGAATCCACAACCTGGTTGGCTTACAGTAGAATTCCAGAATTAGCCAATCATGTGCAGCCCATTGTGTAAATAATGTATATAAAGCAGATACTTTGAGGGGACATTCATTCATTCCTCCTCACCACTATGAGCTGAATAAAGAGCATGAAATCACTTTGCGACTCTGAGTATATTTCAGTTGCTCACTCAATAAGGAGTCTAAGAATGACTGGGGGGGTGGAGCTTGCATGCCTTGTGCCGACCAAATCGGCCACGTTGCCTGGGGACTTGCCTTTGCTCAGTGCTTCCCAGCGGAGAGGTGACGGTGGTTTTCCTTGCTGCATCCCCTTTGCCAGGTTGCTGCGCTGTGAGAACCACCTCTTGAGGGTTCATTTGGCTGCTGGCTGGTTTTTCTGCCTTTGGCTTGGAGGGGCTCAGAAGTCGAACATACCTGTGCTGGAAAAATCCCTTATTTTGGCTGCTGATCCCTTATTTTTGAGGCTGCTGGTCCCTTATTTTCAAATCTGTAAGTTGACAGATATGGTTCTGATGTCATCTTAGTTTTGCCCTGTGTGCACAGGATTGCAAAGGCATAGACAAATCCTATGTGCTAAGCCCTATTTTATTCAACTGGTCTTCCTCCAAACTCGATGTGCCATAGGATTGCGGTCTTAAATCTGCTTTACCAGGGCACAAGGCCCATTGACCTCTGGAGTAAGCAATGGAATAAGCTCTGTTGAATTTTGAGCATGTACATGTAGGCTTATATTGTTAGTCACCTTCAGGTTTCTTAATTACAAAGAATTACAAATTGTACAGTATTTAAAACACACCACCACCATGTGGGCCTGTAGACAAAGAAGTGCTTACTCAAACAGTCCTTTCAGGTGCTATTTTCATGAAAAGCGACTTTACACTTCATGGCTTAAACTAACAAAAATATGAACTATAAAGGAATTTTTGTTAATATTAAATTTCTGTAATTTGTATGTGTGGGCTTGCAGACCAAAGGTTTTATTTTTACTTTATTTATTTTTTTGCAGTAACATTTTGGAAGATCTTTAATTGAAAGATCAAAATAATTCATATTACTTGCTTCAGTAAATTTTAATTTAATTTCCTTGCCTGGCGCTCCTCCTTAGTTATTGATGTTTGACATTGCAAATGGTCCTTTTTCTTTCTGCGGTCATTTGTTAGCTTCCTTCTAGTGGTATCAGATGATGACTGAGCTTTCATGACGGACGCCTGTATCCTCTGAACAAAAGGCATCTGTGACCATGTGAACTGGTTATCTGTAATTATTGACCATCCATTCAAAGTGGACTTGATGTACCAGTCACTAATGTTGTTGTAGACATAGTTGTGGGACGGGGGGGGGAGGGTTGGATGGGCCTTTAACAATGGTTTGCTATCACATAAAAGGTCTAAACCACTGAGCCTCTTGCGCTTGCTGATCGGAAGGTTGGTGGTTTGAATCCCCGTGACAGGGTGAGCTCCCATTGCTCAGTCCCTGCTCCTGCCAACCTAGCAGTTCAAAAGCACACAAAAAAGTGCAAGTAGATAAAGAGGTGCCGCTCCGGCGGAAAGGTAAATGGCGTTTCCGTGTTCTGCTCTGGTTTCGCTGGCCACATGACCTGGAAAAACTTTCTGGGGACAAACGCCGGTTCCCTCGGCCAGTAAAGCGAGATGAGTGCCGCAACCCCAGAGTAGTCTGCGAGGTATGACTGTACAAGATTTCTGTCTACAGAATATGAGAATTAAACATCTGATTATGGACATTTTAAAATGACCCAACTGCATATTTAACTGACCTAATATTCAGGAAAGAAAGAGAGAACTTTTTCAGGTCTATCAAATTCAAATATTTTTTTCCTTCCAGTTAGAAGGAATGGGGAATTGGAATGTATGCCAAAGAAAGGAAGAGAGGATCTCTGTGGAATTGACCTAGTTCTTATGGCGAGAAAATTTTCCCTTGCAACCATTGCTAATTAATGTATTTTAGGTTGAGATTCAGCTTACCTTCACCATGAGGTAGGTAAAAGTGAGGTAGTAATTAGGAGCAGGCTCTCCAATGAACTTTGTCAAGGCAAATCTTGGAATATGAATCTCCCAGATCTTCCTGAAATGGCCTCACAGATACCAGATCCCGTTTAATTTTTGCCCATCCCTCGAATGGCTCTGGGGAATGATTGTAATTGCAGTGTAGAAGTCTTTAGATATACAAAAACATGTTAATCTCTTTTATTCTCCCCCTCCTTCCACCCCCACAACATCCAGGCCAGAGAAATTAAATCATATTGTTTGCACTTGCAAGCCTTTGCCATATTTGTTTTCCTAGGAAATTTGTTCGGGTTTTTAGCACATGTCCAAAGTTGCTTTTTGTACATTTGAAGAAATGCTATGGTTGAGTGGAAACAAAATCCTTAATAAATGTCTGCAAATTATGCTGTGAATAAGTGTGTCTCGTCAGCTTGCAAGCACTTGGCATAGCCTCTTGTAGCATTTATGCTGAATAGATGATTGACTTAATTTTTTAATGTAGAAGATCAGGGAATGACAGCTCATCACTTCAGATGTTTGGAAAACCCACTTATTGTTGCCTGCTTTTTCTTCATTTCATTCTGCTGATACTTATGTATTCTGGAATTTCAGGGCTTGATGTTTGTGGTTTATTTTTGCTGACTTTTAATGGGTTTGTTGTACCGTATTTTATTTTAATTACATGCCACCTTGGGAGGGGGGGTTCCCTCCCCTTTCAAGCAGCTTAAAATAGTTCAGATGAAATAAACTGCTTTTATCATAATGAACATTCATTCTGAGTTTAAATCTCACATGAAAAAGAATTTCTGGGGCTTTTGAGCTTTTCCACGTGAAATATATTCCTATTTAGGTGAAGAATTCATTGTTCCTTTGCTTTTTCATAGGTGGGTCACAGTTTCTGCTACTCGTTATTTTTCTTGCAGTCCTGGATGAAATCTTTCATTATCTAATTTCATAGCAATACAGTATCATAGTTCATTTTGCACCCCACTCCTTATGGAGGCTGTTGCTCCTTATTTCAGCTTAAATGTTTTGAGCACAACATTATGGAAAGCATGAACTTCACATCTCACAAAGTGTTGAAAGCTCGTGCCAAAAAAAAAAATTTCAAGTCTCTGAGCAGATGAAGTTCTGTTGTTTTGGACACTTCGTATGGATGGTAGTTTGTGGATATTTTGGCACCCCCTAGCATTAAACCAACTGATGCATTTGGATTTGCGGACCAGATGTATCTACACAATACCTATTACTGCAGGACATTGGAAGCTACATTATACCAAGTCAGATCTATGGTTCATGTATCCCTTAGTACAGTGGTACCTCGGGTTAAGAACTTAATTCGTTCTGGAGGTCTGTTCTTAACCTGAAACTGTTCTTAACCTGAGGTACCACTTTAGCTAATGGGGCCTCTCGCTGCCGCCCCGCGATTTCTGTTCTCATCCGTAGGTAAAGTTCTTAACCCAAGGTACTATTTCTGGGTTAGCAGAGTCTGTAACCTGAAGTGTCTGTAACCCCCAAGTACCACTGTATGGTGTACAGTCGTAATTTGGAAGTCGAACGGAATCCGTTCCGGAAGTCTGTTCGACTTCCAAAACATTCGAAAACCAAAATGTGGCTTCTGATTGGCTGCAGGAAACTCCTGCAGCGAATCGGAAGCCACGGAAGCCCCATCTGATGTTTGGCTCCCAAAAATAGTTCGCAAACCAGAATAGTCACTTCCGGGTTTACGACGTTCGGAAGCCAAAACATTTGGGAACCAAGCTGTTCGAAAACCAAGGTACAACTGTACAAGATTTCTGTCTACAGAGTATGAGAATTAAACGTCCGATGATGGACGTTTGAAAATGACCCAACTGCATGTTTAACTGACCTAATATTCAGGAAAGAAAGAGAAAACCTTTCCAGGTCTATCAACTTCAAATAAAAGTGTGGTGTGTTTTTTTCTAGTTAGAAGGAATGGGGAATTGGAATGTATGCCAAAGAAGGTTTGTAACCTGAAGCGTCTGTAACCTGAAGCGTCTGTAACCCGAGGTACCACTGTATTGCCCTAATTGGCAAAGTGTCAGACAGGGATTCCCCCCGGCCTACCTAGAGATCCCAGGGGTTGAATCTTGGGGGTTTTGTATGAGAAGCAAATGTTCTGCCTTTTCGTGTCTCTATGCAAGCACACAGTGGGTTGTTGTTGTTGTTAATTATATTTTTGGCATCAATAGATATGTTTGTACTTCTTAGGAAGACAAAAATAGCCCTTTCAGTGTAGAGTCAAGGATGGATAGGTACTGATGATGAACCCCATGTGCATATATTTCCATGAACATCAACAAGGCAAGTTATGAAGGCTTTTTGTTTAATTTAGTTAGAGACTTCACTGTAGAGCGGTGCACAAAAGTGTAATTAAGCTTCTATGCGTAGAGGAGAAATAAATCCCACTATATTCAGTGTGACTTATTTATAGCTATAATCCTTACCTGAGCATAAACTAGATAAAACATGGCATAGCTTCTTATAATATAAAATAGTACATATTAAAGTATAACACACACATGTATACATAAATGCTGCTTTTCTGAGCAAATGCAAAAATCTTTTAAAAGATTTATTTTTAAGTACAAATTTTAAAGCTTTAGAAATTTAACCCTGCCATTCAATCAAGTAAACATGCGTAGGATTGGACTGCTCAGTCTTTTTCAGCAATAGTTTCTTTCGATCACAGATTTATGCATTGCAGAATATAAACAACTTTCCTCAAGGCTGCATGCCTGCTGCAAGAATATAATGTTTTCTCAGAAAACTCTTTCTTCATCCAGTTAGTTGTAAGGTAGGCATGGTTCTTCCAACTAGGTCTGAGAGATGTCTGGTTTTCAACATTGTGATACGATACGATAATCTTTATTGTCATTGTCCCATGCAGAACAACGAAATTGAAAAAAATCTACATCAGACATTCAAAAACCAACAAGCCTGCTATCCCAGCCTGGTTAACCCCCTAAAAACACTGATACCCCATAATTAAATACAATATACTCCCATAGAGACTACCTTACACTGTGTTTAAAACCAAAATTGCATTTGGATAGAAACTGTTTCTCAGTTTCTCAACTGATATATCACCAGAAATATACCAATATATTATGTTGTCTGAAATAAGGTTGTAACTATGTAGAGGCAAATGGGATAATGTCCTGGCAACTGCTGCTACTTGGTGGGTCTAAAACTGATACATTTTAACTTAATGTTTAACATAGTGTTACAACTGTTATTTTATACTGTAGTACAGACGCGGGTGGCGCTGTGGGTAAAAACTCAGCGCCTAGGACTTGCCGATCGCATGGTCGGCGGTTCGAATCCCCGCGGCGGGGTGTGCTCCCGTCGTTCGGTCCCAGCGCCTGCCAACCTAGCAGTTTGAAAGCACCCTCAGGTGCAAGTAGATAAATAGGGACCGCTTACCAGCGGGAAGGTAAACGGTGTTCCGTGTGCTGCGCTGCCTCGCCAGATGCAGCTTGTCACGCTGGCCACGTGACCCGGAAGTGTCTGCGGACAGCGCTGGCTCCCGGCCTCTAGAGTGAGATGAGCGCACAACCCTAGAGTCTGGCAAGACTGGCCCGTACGGGCAGGGGTACTTTACCTTTACAGAGCAACAGGGGCTCCAGGAATCATAGACGAGTGACGAATAGCTTCACTGTTTTCCCCACATCACGATTTTTTACATAGCACACACACATCACAATTTGCAATATATAGCCCTGTCAAACGTTATGAATCCATTACCATGGCATGGACTTCAAACCGATTTTGGATGTTGTATTGTTACATTGCCCAGCCCTACTTCCAACTGGTGGCGCTGAAGAAACAGACCATTTTCCCCCATGTAAATGTTGACATATAAACCAAACAGCAGTTTCACCAAGAGTGTCAAACAAACCACAAATGCACTGTAAACTGCTGCAGGCTCCCAGGTTTACAAAATGGCTAGGGATAGCAACCGATATTCACATTTGAGGAATATCTTTCTTAGGGCCGACAACAATGCAAGAAGCTTTCAATATTGTGACAAGTTTGCCACATTTCTGTGACTTCATTTGATCCTCCCAAATGAAGGTAATATGCAAAGTTGGAGTTGGGTTTTTTTCCCTTGTGGACCAACTCGGCTCCCTCTTCCTTTTTATGAACCCTGATTGTTTGCACATTTACTTAGAAGGATGCAGGTGGCGCTTTGGGTTAAACCACAGAGCCTAGGGCTTGCCGGTCCCTGCTCCTGCCAACCTAGCAGTTCGAAAGCACACCAGTGCAAGTAGATAAATAGGTACCGCTCTGGTGGGAAGGTAAATGGTGTTTCCGTGCGCTGCTCTGGTTCACCAGAAGCAGCTTAGTCATGCTGGTCACATGACCCGGAAGCTGTACACCGGCTCCCTCGGCCAGTAAAGAGAGATGAGCGCCGCAACCCCAGAGTCATCCGTGACTGGACTTAATGGTTAGGGGTCCCTTTACCTTGAAATTCTACTCAACCCTGTTAGCTTTGAAGGAAGCATACTTAGGGTAGGGTTGCAGAGTTCCTTGGAACATGCACCACCTGAGCTACCTGCAAAGTAATAAGGCCCCCAAGTTGCGATAATTCAGATGTCGCAATGCCAATGCCATTCTGTTTTAGCCATTCTTTTCAACAGCGACCTCTGATTCATTTTCCTCCTCTTACGTTCGCCTGAATTCCCTTTTGGCAGGAGATCCTCAGGTGGCTGGTGGAAGCATCTTTCTTAAACGATTTGTGCTGCCGCGGCGAATTAACATTTTGTAGGTACTATGTACTAATGTGTTCCTTGCTGAATATATCCCTTCGTTGTTTACGTCTTTTCCACCTCGCTGACCTTATTATCAACAGATCTTCCTCGGGCTAATTACCCTGATGCTTTCTTTGGTGTTTCCTGTTTTGAGTTCCTGGTATGTGCAGCTCGTTCATTATTCTTTCCAAACAGTCTCACTGTATAAAACATGTGTTAATTAGGGCAGGCTAGCAGGTGCTGAAATGTTGCACTTCCCGAGGCTTCCTTGTTTATGCATGTTCCCCTATGTAAAAGGGACGCGGGTGGCTCAGTGGTTTAGACTTGTTGATCAGAAGGTTGGTGGTTCGAATCCCCACAACGGGATGAGCTCTGTCCCAGCTCCTGCCAACCTAGCGGTTCGAAAGCATGCCAGTGCAAGTAGATAAATAGGTACCACTCCGGCAGGAAGGTAAATGGCATTTCCGTGCACTCTGACTTCCGTCACAGTGTTCCATTGTGCCAGAAGCGGTTTAGTCATGCTGACCACATGACCCGAAAAGCTGTCTGTGGACAAACGCCGGCTCCCTCTGCCTGAAAGCGAGATGAGCACCGCAACCCCATAGTTGCCTTTGATGGGACTTAACCGTCCAGGGGTCCTTTACCTTCACCTTTTACCTATGTCACACAACTATGGGCTGTTTATGTGACTTGCTGCATCCCTTGTTAGGCTTTGCCTTGTAGTTCAAAACAGGTGGGATTCCCTTTCTTCACCCCAAGCAGTCCATTTCCAAAGACCTCTGAAATTTCCCCCTCTGTGCTGTATTTATAGATCTATAAATTGTGCAGTACAGTGGTACCTTGGAAGTTGAATGGAATCTGTTCCGGAAGTCCGTTCGATTTCCAGAACATTCCGAAACCAAGGTATGGCTTGCAATTGGTTGCAGGAAGCAATCACTTCTGGGTTTGCGGCGTTTGGGAGCCAAATCGTTTGACTCACAAGGCGTTCAGGATCCAAGGTACAACTGTATTTCAAGCAGCCTTTTACCAACCTGATGTTTGGTGTTACTACTCCCATCAGCTGGTGTTAGAGAAAACATGAGGTAGCTTTGAAGAGACCCAGAGAAGAAAGGAAACAACCAGTGGCGTAGCGTGGGTTGTCAGCACCCAGGGCAAGGCAAGTGATTTGCACCTCCTAACCCGGTAGGGGCAGAGAGCTGCGAGCGCGAGCGCGCCCCCCCAGATGTTGCGCCCGGTGCGGCCAGCCCCCCCTGCACCCCCCACGCTACGCCACTGGAAACAACTACCACAAAAAGAAAAGGGGAAATTTATTTTTTTGGTATGGGCTTTTTAAACTCTCTTGTTTTCATCAATGCAGGCTATTAAAACTAGACTTCTAACTTCATTTTTGAAAGATTTGATTGTTGGCGGTATGTGAATATACAGTGAATTTGCTGATATGATGTAACAACAGAGGATCGGTACTCTCTGCCCTCTGCCCAATATAGACTGAGCTTCATCTCTTAGCAGTGGCCCATCCTCTGCGTAGAGCTATGAAAATGTACACATTGCATCACGTCTCCTGTCTTGCTGAAAGCATTAATCTTATGCCCAGACACTCATTAAAGCATAGCCAGGGAATCTGTTTGCTACTAAAAGCTTGGTTGGAATCTTCATGCACATAAGAAAGCAGTATCACAAAAAAAAGCTGTAAACACAGTCCTATGCATGTTTACTAAGGAAGCCAGCTGAGTTCAGTGGAGTTTATTCCCAGATAACTGTGCATAGATTTTTACCGGTGCTTTTTTCCTAGAAAAATAGGTGCCGGTACTCACCGTTAAGTTGTTACAGTAAGTGCCACACGTTTTAACAACAAAAGAGGCGCAGGTACTGCATGCCCCTGAATACCCCCTGGAAAACCCACAATAGTAATGCTTTTTACCCTTATTGTCGTTGTCTTCTATGTTAGCTGCCGAATAACAGCATGTAGATGATTCTGATAGTGATACAAACCTCTCTCTTTCTGGCCTGTGGCAAATGGACTAACTAGTTTTTGTGTTTTTTCTTTTTATTTGCAAAAGGTTTTCTTTATTTTCACATGCAATTTCCCCCCACCCAAAAAAAAGCCAGGCAAATGTGGACAGTACTAACATAAAAGAATTAAAGACTCTGTATCAAATAAGCTGGAAACAAAATTTGCAATTGAAACAAATAAAATAGATATACTGTAGCTATAATATTGTTACATTCCACCCCCAATCTGCAGAGCAGTAGGGAGATTCCAGGGCTTGTGTTCCTTTGGAAAACTAGGCACCACAGAGGCTACAGTATCTTTGTTTTTATTTAGTGCTCTTTTATTATGTGGTATGCAAAATAATAATAATAATAATAATAATAATAATAATAATGTGGTTTATTTACATATATACAAGCTGAGTTTACTTATGGAGGGGCTTGCAGCAGCAGCACCCCAAAATATACCAGCTTATTCCATAGTATAATCATCCTCCCTCTTCTGCCTCTCTGCTTCCTGGTTAAAGGTAAAGGTAAAGGGACCCCTGACCATTAGGTCCAGTCGTGGCCGACTCTGGGGTTGCGGCGCTCATCTCAGTTTATTGGCCGAGGGAGCCAGCATACAGCTTCTGGGTCATGTGGCCAGCATGACTAAGCCGCTTCTAGCGAACCAGAGCAGTGCACGGAAACGCCGTTTACCTTCCCGCCGGAGCAGTACCTATTTATCTACTTGCACTTTTACTATTTTTCGAACTGCTAGGTTGGCAGGAGCAGGGACCAAAAAACGGGAGCTCACCCCATCTTTCAGGAAAAGTTTGGTCTTGCTGGTTCCAAATTTTCCCAGTTAATTTCGCCAACTCGGCATAGTCCATCAGTTTCATCTGCCACTCTTCTTTCATTGGTAGTTCTTCTTGCTTCTATCGATGGGCTAATAGTATTCATGCTGCAGTTGTTGCATATAAAACATTTTTTTTTTATCATGCCTGTAAATCTCTGTACCTACTATATACCAAGTTAAAGAACTGCTAGGGGGTTTTTTTGGAAATGCATATTTCAGCATTTTAAAAATCTCATTATAAATCATTTCTCAGAACACTCCTGTTCTCTGTTTTCTGACAAAGTGTTGGGGCTGCACTAGGGAATGGTAAATCACTCCATGTCAGGTTTGCATACATTCACTCACTGAACTTGTTCTGTTTCACCATTAATCTGATTTTTTTAAAATGCACATTTTAAATAACCCTTATTTCTAAATGCATCTTCTCTCAAAATACACATCTCTAAACACATTTTGATGTGCTTCTTTAGCAGAGAAATACATCACAATGTTTAGAAACTGTGAAAGCTCGTGAACAGCCAAGCACTAATTGATCATTAGTCCAGAAGGCTAGAATCAGATTTGTTTCTGTTGGAATTGTCAAAGATCAAATTCTTCAAGCACTCCTAGTCTATATGCTGCCCACTGAATGGGGTATAGAAAAAAGATTTCCTGAACCCTTTAAACCCTTGCACATGTCAGCTAGCCTTATTCATTTACGTTATGCAGGACAAAGCTATTGTCTAAACAGGAAGAAACTGTACAATGCAGTGGGCAGTTTAGCAAAATATTAGGTTTCTTCTGCTTATGTGCTGGTATGTAAACACTGGAATAAGCTCCTTAAATAAAAATATTTTTTCATCCACAGTCAATAGCATTTCAGGACATTTTCAAACATTAGAATGGTACTGGCAAGAGCATAATTCAGGCACATGTGCCACAATAAACTTAAATCCCAACTTTGTCTGGTACTTTCTCAAGCAGAACTTGGTGGCCGGCACCATAGAAAACATTCAACTTCCTGGAATAGTGCCTCCTGCCTTAACTGAAAACAATTGGTACCCAGACCAGTTGCTTCCCCTTCTCAAGTGCTGGCTGATGGTCAAAGAACTCCTGACTGATGCACAATTTCAGTTTGGTGTGTGTGCCTGTGCACTTCAGTATTTTGCTCCCCGATGGTCTCTCAGACCACTGGGAAATGGAGACAGTGGCCAAGGCTCTGGTGTTTTCATGGACACCAAGAGGAAAGTTCCAGAAACTTGATGAAGCACCAAAATTTCCTCAAAATCATCAACCACATGTTGTAGACCAGTGGCATAGACCCAGGGCCGTCTTTACCCGGGGGTGCAAGGAGTGTGGTGCACCCGGGCGCCGAATTCTGGGGGGCACCAAATGTATTCTGGCGGGTGCCAGATGTATACCTACTGTATATCAGTCCCTCTCAATCAATGGCAGTGAAAAACAATGGATTGAAAGCCCCGCTCCCCTCCTCCGTCACTCTGTTACTCCGTAGCGTCAAATATTCCCGACGATTCAGGAAACAAAAGGAGTTATTTCCTCTGCGTCATTGTTACAGGTGAGCAATCTTCCTCCCTCCAAAATGGTCAACAACTTTGGCTTCCCCCCTCCCCAAAAAACCTAAACAACTAAAAAAATCTGGGGGTGGCTAAACTAAATTTGGGGGCAACCCAGCGGTGCGTATGCTAAAGACGGCCCTGGATAGACCCACTCCTTCTAAGGCTTTGTGGGGGCTCCTCCTAGACCTAGACCTTCCTCAGCTTAGTTTGAGGTGGAGCATGTGGGACAAGTAGAAAGTGTGTTTTCTGAGCATGTTTGGAGTGTTATTTTTATAAATAAAGTAAAAAGGTAAAGGTAAAGGTACCCCTGCCCGTACGGGCCAGTCTTGCCAGACTCTGGGGTTGTGCGCCCATCTCACTTAAGAGGCCAGGGGCCAGCGCTGTCCGGAGACACTTCCGGGTCACGTGGCCAGCGTGACATCACTTCTCTGGCGAGCCAGAGCCGCACACGGAAACGCTGTTTACCTTCCCGCTGGTAAGCGGTCCCTATTTATCTACTTGCACCCGGAGGTGCTTTCGAACTGCTAGGTTGGCAGGCGCTGGGACCGAGCAGCGGGAGCGCACCCCGCCGCAGGGATTCGAACCACTGACCTTTCGATCGGCAAGTCCTAGGCGCTGAGGCTTTAACCCACAGCGCCACCTGCGTCCCTTATAAATAAATAAATAAATAAAGTAGGTGGCAGCAACGCATAGCTCAAAATCTTCTTCTTTGGCGATCACTCGTAGCCAAGTAAGATTGTCTTCCATGAACACGGTCTTAACAGTGAGTCCATAAGTGACTGTGGAGGCCAATTCTGGATCCACACGCCCTTCCACAGTGGGGACATAGGTTTCCGGGCGGGATTTGATCACAATGAGGGTTTGCCAAACATGCCTTCCTCTTAGCACATTTCTCCCTTTCATCCTGAGTTCGAGCATCGTCAAAGTCCATGACACCTTTGGGCTCAAAATACTCTTACACTGGCAGTGGGGCCAAGGACATACAAAAGGAGAGGCCAATGGGCATGATTCCTGTTCTTCGTAATGCGTGTTAGGAATATGCCATGAAAATAAAGTCTGAACAGAGAGTCTAGAGATCATTATATTCAACATTCAGAACCCACATTTCTTGAATTCAGGGTGAGGTCACGACCATGGTATATTTATCTTTAATTCTGTTTCTAAGTGTGCAAGGGAAGGACAGGATAGAAGAAGAAGAAGAAAAGGGAGGCAAAGAAATTGAATGGCAGAAATTCTGAACTTTTAGAAACTGAATAGCAATTAATTTTCAAAAAGTCCTTTTGTGATCTGGACTGCTTTCCTTTATGGCTGTTCATTATTTTTAATGGCTGTTTCTTATATGAAAATCAGGCTTTCACTTAAATCTACTTATTTTTATTTAATTGGCACTTTGAAGGACAAAACATGTTGAAGGAAAGAGGCTACTTCCTGCCTCATTCAAATTCTTTAGAATGCGAGGGTTGGGGGCACTTGCACAGTCAAACAATGAAGTGATATTTACTCAATAATTTTGACTCGAGAGGTGGGAAAGCAGAGTTAAATTCATTTTTAGCATGTCAATTGGAGAGTGCTGATTCACTTACACACAGAGTATAATTAAGCAAGTCTTTAATCTGGAATAAGGAGCAATGCATTCAATGACTGTGAAATCATAGCATAATTATGGCTATAAATGTTCATGTGGCTCTCCTTAGCATTTTATAATTCCATAATTGTTAAGAGTCAACAGTTCATAGTGTGAGGTCCTTAACTCTATCCAGCCATTTCAGACGCTAGGAAAAACCGTCGTAAGTAAAGAAGAATTTACAGAAGACAACCCGGCAGATTCCCCAGAGCCCACAAGTCTCCTTTCTAAATGTAACTCCTGATACCAGGGGTACCAGGGGCTATTTTATTAGATAACAGTGGTATTACATAATTTGAAGGTGAGGCTTACTGTTCAATGATGACATCTCTTATTATTCATTGAATTGGTGATCTTTTGAACTTCTTTCTTTCTGCCTAATCTGCTGTTCACTTTTAAAAATTATGTTCTCCTATTCCATTAGTGTTCCGTCCTTCAAGGTGTTTTGGTCATTTATTAGGGATTGATGGCACTCTGCGCGTTGCCAGGTGCCACTCAGAACTGAGACACTAGCAAGCTAGCGAGACACTAACATCCCTTTGCACAGCATATGAAGAAGGAGGGAAGCGTGAACCCTTCTTGTTAAAGTTCTAGTTTTCTATGCATTGCACTCTCTTAGTTGTCCTTTTGCTTTACAGAAGCCAGACTGGCCTCAACCAGGAGTCAAACATTTAGTGTTGCCAGTAGGGCTGAGTGATGTCTGGTTTTCAGCATCATGATGCCGAACCAGCTGAACATCGCAATATACAGTGGTACCTTGGTTGTCAAAGTTAATCCGTTCCAGGAGTCCCTTTGGCTCCCGGAACTGTTTGAAAACCAAGGTGTTTGTATGGAGCCCCCGGTCGTTTCACAGACTATTGACCTGTACACCACTGCTTTATCCTTCCGCTGCCACCAACCAGGTGAAATACTGAGTCTCAGTCAGGTTGTAAAGTCAACAACGAAGATTAAAGTTTATTGAAGAACAAACAAGTTTTTAATATGTTCCAAACGGTTTCTCAGATGTGGTGCTATCTCACACTGTCACACTTTTAACTAGATGTGGTGCTATCTCACACTGTCACACTCTTCTCTCTCAGTTCTATCCCTGTCTCTCACTCTGTCACAACCACTATGTTCGACTTTTACTGCCTCTGTCTGACTCTCACTCCTCTATCTCTCCATGGTTAAAACCCTGGGCTGAGCCTCAAAACCAGGTAGGCTCTGCCTCTGAGCTTTCTCATTGGTCAATCTACATTTACCATTTCCACCCCCCTGTACAAACATAATCACAAGGAATGGGCAAACGCCACACCAGGCCTTGGCCTTTAACTGTCTGTGGCCTTTTAGAAGTAGGTGGGATGCTTTTAATGTATTTCTTTTTCCTCCTGGTTTTGATGTATCTGTGAGGGAAGTGTGTTGTCTTGTTGGTTGGTTGGTTGTAAGCTGCTTTGGGTTGCCCTGGGCAAGATAAAGCGACTAAGAAATACAAAATAATAATAATTCAGCAGGAATCTTCGCTCTCCACCTTCAGGCATCTCTTGAAGACTTTTTTTATACCTTTAGATGTTGTGTGTGTGTGTGTGTGTGTGTGTGTGTGTGTGTGTGTGTTTGATTAGCCATTTGCCTTAATGATTATTTCCTTTTTTATTTTTTAAGCTGTGTCTTTGGTGTAATGTTATCGGAAACAAAATTTACAAGGTTAGGTACTGGAACTGGCACCTTGATAGCAATTAAAAAGCTGGGTATCTGGCAGTGAAGTTGGAAATTCAGCTTTTGATGAACCTGATTACATGAATTCAGCTTTCCCAAATTATGCCAACCATTAAATAGCCTCTAGTGCTCTTGTTGTACATGAAATAGAGCCCTTTTATTACACTTATATGTGTGCTCACAGACCATTACAATTCTAATTATTTCTCCCTTGTAAATGGTTAGCTGAATAACAACTCAGTAAACATAGTTGGGTTTTTCCATTGGTAACAATAAAATACTTAATAGTTCATATTGCTCCCGTTTTTCATAAATGCACTTGGTACAGTGGTTCATCTTGCTTTGTACAGAGGTACCATCTTAGATTTTTGTTTCTTTAAATACAGAATGTCGCCATGCATACATATCAGTAGCGTTTAAAAAGAAGCTTAGGCTGAACTGTGGACCACAGTGGGAGAAAAGCAGGGATTCCTTTGATGATACAAAATTAACCATGCAAATGTCCCAAGAGCCAGTCTGATGAGCATTGCAATTTGTGAACTCCCACACTGTGTCTTAAAGGACCACGCATGGCGACAAAGGACCATTCAGTCACCAGGCAGAGGGCCTTCTCGGTAGTGGCGCCCGCCCTGTGGAATGCCCTCCAATCAGATGTCAAAGAAATAAACAACTATTTCTTTAGAAGACAAATTTAGACATTTAGAAAATATCTGAAGGCAGCCCTGTTTAGGGCAGTTTTTAAGGACTGATGTTTTAATGTACAGTGGTACCTCAGGTTACATACGCTTCAGGTTACATACGTTTCAGGTTACAAACTCCACTAACCCAGAAACAGTGCTTCAGGTTAAGAACTTTGCTTCAGGATGAGAACAGAAATTGTGCTCCGGCGGCACGGCAGCAGCAGGAGGCCCCATTAGCTAAAGTGGTACCTCAGGTTAAGAACAGTTTCAGGTTATGTACGGACCTCCAGAACGAATTAAGTACTTAACCCGAGGTACCACTGTATTTTTAATCTTTTGTTGGAAACCACCCAGAATGGTTGGGGAAACTCAGCCAGATGGGTGGGGTAGAAATAATAAATTATTATTATTATCATTATTACTACTACTACTACTACTGCTACTACTATGTGTGGGTCAGCTGTATTCCACAATTTGGGGTGAGCAAAGCCTAAGTATTAAGACTTTGTGAGGCCAAGTATTCCATAGTCTTATGCCTCTTTCCCCATTGAACAATCGCAGTTCCAGCCAAATAGCATCCACAAGTATAGCTCTGTACAGCTTTGTTTCTGCACCACAGTTTATTGTGCCAGAGCACCAGTGGCCCCGAGCCACCAGCAAGGCCACCACCTCTTGATATTCTTAAAGGACCATGATGAAATATGAGCTACAAGCAGTTCATGCGGTAGCAGGTTGGTAAAACGTATCACCAAAGAATGGCAAAAGTGAAGGGGATAACTCCCATTCTATAACAGAAGGAATTAAATCTTGGCTGCTTTCCTCATCTTCTGCTGGTTGGCTCTTCAGCAAGATACAAAAATGCTACAGTCAAACCTTGGTTCGCTTACGCCTCTGTTTTGGAATGTTTTGGCTCCCGAACGCCGAAAACCAGGAAGTAACTGCTCCGGTTTTCAAACGATTTTTGGAAGCCAAACAGCTTCCGATTCTCGTTTTTCATTTCCCTTTCCCCCATTAACTTTGCAGCCAACCCATTGATCCTTGCTTTTTGAACTTTTCGGAAGCCGAACGGTCTACTGGAATGGATTAAGTTAAAAAACCGAGGTTCTACTATACCATGGGTAGGTAAATTAAGGCCTGGGGGCCGGTTCCAGCCCAATCGCCTTCTAAATCCGGTCCGCAGAAGGTCCAGGAATTAGTGTGTTTTTACATGAGTAGAATGTGTGGTTTTATTTTAAGTGCACCTCTGGGTTATTTGTGGGGCATAGGAATTCATTCATATATATTTTTCAAAATATAGTCCGGCCCCCACAAGGTCTGAAGGACAGGGGACCGGCCCCCTGCTGAAAAAGTTTGCTGGCCCCTGCACTATACCATTAAGCCTCAGGATAGCCCTTCCTTGGCTTTGCTTCAGTGCATAGCCGCCAGGTATAGGCACCCCCAATATTTCCGGTGAAAGGGCCCACAAAGTTTTGCGGTGGCCACACACGCATGCCACGCGGTGTGCTGATGTCATAGGTGCACGCCAATTTCGCTGGACCCCAGGCCCCCTCAGTCTCGGGGGCAAGGCAGCAGCCCTGCTTCAGCGCATGTCTGCTTCACTGCTTTTCTTGTGTGTGTATGTATTTGCATTTTTATTATGCACAAACAAACTAGGTAAAGGTAAAGGGACCCCTGACCATTAGGTCCAGTCGTGACCGACTCTGGGGTTGTGGCACTCATCTCGCTTTACTGGCCGAGGGAGCCGGCGTACAGCTTCCGGGTCATGTGGCCAGCATGACTAAGCCGCTTCTGGCGAACCAGAGCAGCGCACGGAAACGCCGTTTACCTTCCCGCCGGAGCGGTACCTATTTATCTACTTGCACTTGACGTGATTTCGAACTGCTAGGTTGAACAACAGGAGCTCACCCTGTCACAGGGATTCAAACCGCCGACCTTCTGATCGGCAAGTCCTAGGCTCTGTGGTTTAACCCACAGCACCACCTGCGCCCCTAACAAACAAACTAAACAAACATAAAAATGTACCAGCATTCCAGGAAGGAGGGACTTCCCTGCTTTCTCTGCTATGAGCACACAGTACTGTGCAATACACTTCTGGAATTTTTCCTCTTTTGATCATTAACTGTGGTGTGGGCCTGGGTGGGTGTGTATGAATGAGAATTTACTAGAATGCATCAGTTTAGGTTCTGAATTGATGGTTTTGAATTTCTTCCAAATATCTAAGGGTTCCAAGCTGAGACGTCAAGCACAGATCCTTTGTAAACTGATTCAAGATTTATTTATTTATTTATTTTGTATAAATGAAAAACTTGCTTTGCAGTTTTTCAAAATACCGCAAAGCACTCCCCAAAGTAGAATGGATTATCTATTTAAAAATTAAATAAATGAATTGGGGGCATGCATTCTCCCCAAGCCTCCATTTTGATGTTCTTAACTAGTCTCTATACAGTTTGTATGTGTGTTACCTCTCCTATTAGCTGCTTTCTAACTGGTAATTGGGGACCGCGTACCATTCTTTTATTATTCCCTTTTCAGAAATTATATCTTCTGTGGTTGTTTGTTTTGCAATTTGCTTCCTAAGAGGGTATTGGATTTAATTGCATGACTGTGATTGTTACTAGCTGTTCAGTTCCAGATACTTTCTGTGGAGATTTGTATGCCAAGGCAGCAGTGGTCTCTCTTGTCATCTCCTGCCTTAGACAATAGCTACAAATCTTATAATTGCATCCTTCTAAGTTACGTTTTGCCAGGGACTATTGCGGTGGCTTGAAATATTGCATTCCTAATTGTACTTGTTGGTGGTTTAGCCTTTCTGCTTTTCTTTAAAATTTCAGAAGTGTTCAACATTGTGTTTAGATGGTGACTATCTATGTTCCTATTGCCACACTTCCTAAAGATGCAATATTCAGTGCTTTTTTTCTTTAAAAATGTTTAGGGGTACTCTCATTTTCCTAGTCATATTGAAATACTGCCCCTCAAGGAGGTCAGACTTAGATTCACAAAATGTTTAGGGGTATGCGTACCCCCAGGAAAAGAGCACTGAATATCTGTCTTGAAGATATTATCTGGTCCTGTTTTGTTTTAGAGCATTTGTCTCATTTAGTTCTATTGTTCCCTTTAACAACATGATCTGCTCTCACGCCTGCATAGATTATCTTCATTCAAGTGACTTCTGATGATGTTCTTTAATAGATCAAAACATTCCGATTTAGTTGTCTTAATCACTTTAGCAGTGATACCTTTAACTAGGGATGTAATAAGTAAAAACATTCTTAATGATTTTTCCCAATCCCTTAATGTTCTTTCTCTGCATTTTTCAGTCAAGGAGTTACTACATAACAATGTTTTCTCCTTTAATACATACACAAAAATTTTATATTTATATTATATGTTTCCACAAAATGCAGTTGGTTTCCTTAGCAGGATAGAGCTATAGGTAGCAGCTTTGTTCAGTTTTAACTCGGAGTTGTTATTTTAGGCTGCATTTCTGTACTTCCTTACCTGCGAGTAAGCCTCCTCGAATTCTGAAGATACATGTAAGAGCTATATAGTAACTGGGTGAGTGTTTGTGGTTGTATTCATGCATGTATTTACACACAAACACATGTATGTCTGTGTGCTAGTTTGCAGAAGAGTGTGTTTCCATCATGTAATGTTCTTCAAGCCCCATGTTGGCCAAAAGATTGCTGCATTGCAGGACACGGACAAGATAACCCTCGTGGTTCCTTGTAGCTTTACAATTCTGTGAACACAAATGTCTGTTGCCATCTGCAGAAGTGGCAACCATTTTGTGAGACAATGCTTCCTGGGGAAAAATACGGCCTAGGACTTTTATAGTGACTCACAGAACTTGTAATATTTTTTTCAGTTTACCACCTGTGTTTTCAAGTACAAATTACCCTTTTACCCATTCGCCTCTATGTAACCTGGCCAATATTTTGCCCACCTCTGCAACTTCCTTGCTGGCCACAGTTGCCAACGTTGGCTCTTTTCTAGTACATTCTTCAAATATCATTTTATGATTGGCTAGCTTTATCCAACCCTGTCTGTGTCTGGGAGTGCTTTTCATTTTCTTTACGGATTTTTGAATTTTCTTTAGGGTTTTTGAAATACATGGTTAAGAAAACTACAGGAGCCCTTTAACTTTCTCTACAATGAGGGATTTTAAAAAATAAAACAACAACAACATAAAAGCACTGTTTTTATCCTGTCAGGATAGCTCCTCACTTTGTGTTAAGACAGACCATTCAGGGAGATACAGGTACAAGTGTAGAAATGTTCAGAGAAGTATATGGCTCCTTGGTCGTGAATTTATGGGTTTATATAGTATTGTGGATTGTTGCTAAATGTAGCAGATGGTGATTAATGGGTTCCCTGTGCATGTTCCTCAGCCAGCTTCTGCTGTTTATAATGGAACTGATTTGGAAAGACTATAGGGGTAATTCAGAAACTCTGATGCTTGGTTACTAAAGGCTTAAAGGTTTGATGCCTTTGAAATGTTGTTTTTCAGTGAGGAGAACTATGACTTTGGTAAACTTTTTAAAGACTTTATAGAAAGCTTTCTTAAAAAGGTTATTGTCATGATTTTAGCTTAGGACATATTCTTGAGATATTCCTGGATTATGGAAACAGAAAATCATCAAATGAGATGAATTCGTAAGATTCTGGGTCTTACAAATCTTTTGCAAGGAAGTCTTGCAATGAAGTTCAAGATCTCCATATACTTTTCCTCTTTTATCCCCCCCCAAAAAAAATGTATGCCTAAAAGATGAAACTGGGGTACAAGAGTGGATACATTATTGTTCTCAGTACAACAAGAGTTTTACCCGTTTCGTTATGTAATGCTTAATGTATGAATGCAAGAATCAAATCATAAGAACTCTGTTTAAAAGTGAATTTACTCCTCACAGAACTAAAGAAATATTTTACTTCATTGTTGAAAATTTGCAAACGCACTTTGTAAATGCACCCTTAGTTTCTTCAGCATTCAACTTGCTATTTTCAGTATGCTTTTCAGGGCTGTTTTCTCTTACTATCAAGTTCTGGAAAGTCATTGCCAAAAATTGCATTTCACTTAAGATCTCCACTAGAAACCTCTCATTGCTTAGAGATATATTATGGGCTAGCACTATACATTTTGTTCATCGAAATCAGTTTTCATTGCTTCAATTGGTCTGCAGAAGTATTCATCCTTGCATATTTCCTCACTCTAAAAATATTTAGGACTGTTCCACCCCATCACCACTTTTACCATCATTATTATTAGCAACAGGGATAAGGCACGGTAGATTTTTGTTTGGCTTGATTACTATTATAAGTTCCATATTATGAAATTAGAAGGAAGAGAAGAGTAGTTTTTTAACATTAAATAAACATTTTTGCGCAACCTTTTCTACAATCATTTTCTTTCTTTTTGTCCCCAAGACCTCTCGCCCATAAGATATGAGATGGCACCATGTGATTCATTCAGCAAGATCTCTTTCTACCTCTTTGTCAGAAAAAAGCAGCACCCTATGAGGATATCATCAGATAGGAGGCTACCTGGCAACCTTCCAAGGCTTCTCACCAAAACATCAAAGCTACGATAAGTTGGCAGGTTCTTCAGATTTCTTTTATTACACACTGTGTCTCTGAATTTCCTCAACCCCAGCTCTAATTTTTGAAAAGATTATTTAGATGGCATAGCAGCTACTTCCCAGAACTCAGGGTTGTTGTTTTTTTAATATGAGAACCAATAGTTTGAATTCAGCTCCCCATGCATACATCACTGTTAATTTTATTTATGTTGTTATTTGTCATATTTGTAAAAACATTTTAGAGCTCAGCTGAGCCAAAACTTGGACGGAGATGAATTTTCAGCTCAAAATGGTTGAGAGGGAGTCATATGGGGAAGTCATAAAAATGGTTTCAAACAATTGCTCCCCCTCACATTTTCCACTGCCATCTCTACCTGGTGGAAAAACAATTCTGCTCCTAATTGGTGCATGCCATTGTCATGAAGCCAGATCTGAGTTAAGGGTAAAAGCAGTGCTTCCTGCTCTCTCTGGTGTCTTCTGAGTAGAACTATAGTGAGAAGTGTGAATGGCACCAATAGTAAATGTATGCTTGTACTTGATCTCAGCTCCCATACCCCAACCGCTGAAAAGAGTCCCCAACTTTTCAGTCTTAGTCATAGTGGTGACATTTCCCCTATGAAGAAAGGTTGCAACATTTGGGCCTTTCTAGTTCTTTCAACTCTGGCTCCGGCCTGGTGGAAAGCTCTGCCTCATGAGACCAGGGCCCTGCAGGATCTGATTTCTTTCCACAGGGCCTGTAAGACAGAGTTGTTCCGCCTGGCCTTTGGCTTGGAGCCAATTTGAT
This sequence comes from Podarcis gaigeae, assembly GCF_964106915.1. Taxonomy (NCBI): domain Eukaryota; kingdom Metazoa; phylum Chordata; class Lepidosauria; order Squamata; family Lacertidae; genus Podarcis; species Podarcis gaigeae. The sequence goes on from NC_139688.1 coordinate 42,601,619, forward strand.
TCCCTCCCTCCCTCTCTTTCTTTTTTCTTTTCCTTCTCCTCCTGCAATGAGGCTACATTTTAATATTTTAATGTTTCAATATTTTAATGTTGTATTTTAATGTTGTTTTTAAGTTGTAATCATTCAACTTGTTTTTATTATTGCTTGTAAGCCGCCCTGAGCCCAGCCTTGGCTGGGGAGGGCGGGGTATAAATAAATATTATTATTATTATTATTAGTTTACCAATAATGCAAGGGGCATGACACAGGGCACAAGGAGAAGGGGACGACAGAGGATGAGATGGTTGGACAGTGTTCTCGAAGCTCCCAGCATGAGTTTGACCAAATTGTGGGAGGCAGTGGAAGACAGGAGTGCCTGGTGTGCTCTGGTCCATGGGGTCACGAAGAGTCAGATACAACTAAACAACTCAACAACAACAACATGACACAGGTGCATACAATTTTGCATGATGTGGAGGAAGTGGATAGAAACACACACACACACCCCACACCCCATAATACTAGAACTCAGAGCCATCCAACGAATCTGAATGTTGCAGAATTCAGGTTCGGCAAAAGTAAGTACTGCTTCACACAGTGCATAGTTTAACTATGCCATGTTCTCCCACAAAATGTAGTAATGGCCACCAACTTTTAAACAGAATTAGACAAATTTGCAGAGAATAAGAATATTGTTGCCTGTGTTCCACCTCTGATGTTCCACCTCTGAATAATCCACCTCTGGCAATCACAAGTGGGGAGACCACTGTTGTGGCCAGGTCTTGCTTAAAGGCATCTGGTTGGCTCCTATAAGAACAGGATTCTGGATCCTGATCCATCAGGCCTTTTCCTATCTTCTTATGTTGGGTGGTCTGTTTTGGCTGAGCCCTAGCAGTATCTCAACATCCTTCCAAGGAGCTCAGGGCTGCTTCCTTGTGATTTTCCTATCTTAGAAAAACCATGTGACATAGGTTGGGATAAGCCAAGATCTAGCACATTTATACCCAGCACTATCTGATGCAGTGGTACCTCGGTTTAAAAACAGCCCTGTTTATGAACTATTTGGTTTATGAACTCCACAAAACCAGAAGTAGTGTCCCAGTTTGTGAACTTTACCTTGGTCTAAAGATTGGAAGCCAAATGGTAGAAGGCTGCAGGAGGCCTCATCGGGGAAAGCACGCCTCAGTTTAAGAACGGTTTCAGTTTAAGAACAGACTTCCGGAACAGATTAAGTTCGTAAACCAAGGTACCACTGTATTCCATAAAAGCTCTCATGCAGTTGTTCCAAACTAGAACTAGGATTCAATATGCAGAAAGCAGAACAAAACCCATTCAATACTGAGATTTGTTTAAGCCCTATTGATGAGATTCTGAAATTTCTGCACCTGAATTCAGATGGACAATCGCTAATGTGAGCCCATCTGTGTCTGTATGATAACCTACTTCTATGGATTTATAGCCACAACATGTACTTTGTGAAATTTTGAGAGAGTGATCACACCACTGAAACGCCCACATGGAACCTTCAGTATTGGAATGAGTTGAGTCCCTCAAGGCAATGGCTTCCTGAAGTATAGAGTCATTCTTTTGTGACATCTGGTTGACTTTAGCACATCAATGGACTTATGGTAGGAAACAATGGAAGCTCAAGGATTGGGGCCAAACTGCATGTGATTTGGAACTCCATGTTCAGATGTCTTGGGAAGATTTGTCTTTTTGCGCAAGCTTTCTCCAACCCCTAAGACTGGACAATTTTTTTTACATGTTTTCTCTGAATTTTTGTTTTATTTGCTTTTATATTGCTGGTTTACTGGTTTTAGGTTATAGGGGCTTGGGTTTTTTAGTGTTTTAATGATATTCTGTTTGTTTGTTTGTTTGTTTGTTTGTTTGTTTGTTTGTTTGTTTGTTTGTTTGACTGTACACCATTTAGAGATTTTTTGAAATATTAAGCACTAATTAAATGCCTAAACAAATAAATGTTACCTTTCCTTGATTTTTTTTAATTAAAAATAAAAGCAGTCAGGTGCCAAGACACACACACAAAACTCATGGTTTTTCTGTTGAGGTGCTTCCACAAAACTAAGTTGTGCATGCTTTGTATTTATTTAAAAATGGCCTTCTACTAACTTATATTGTAGCAGGGATTTCAGAATAGAAATGCTTTACCTTGCAACACCTTCATTGGGGGGGGTGGAATCAAATTGCTAATACCTCCATATTATATAGCATTTTAGGTTTGCAAGTTGGGTTTGTTCCATTTTTCTTCTTCTATAATTGCTCTTTAAGTTGGGTCATTGTTGTTCCCATTTTACAGATAGGAAGCAAAGACTAAAATGTTGGGAGTTGCCAAAATTCACAATATCTCTAGCTAAATTAGGGTTCTTAGAGATTTCTCATATGCTTGTCCCTCACTTTATATCCAGTATACTGCACCCAGTCCTTAATTAAGAGAACAGATGATATGTAAATTATCCCCAAATTTAGGAATCAAAATTGAAGATGATTCACACAGCTTACATTCTAGGAATTCAATTAGCAGCAACTTCCCTTTGTGTATAAAATAAGGATAATTTATATGTAAATATAGCTTGGAAGGTGGGCAAATCTCTCAGCTTTTGCATAAAAGAAAATGTCTGTATATAAAGAACCTGCTTTGATTTATAAAACTGGACTGTAGTTCATACTTAAAGGACAACAAAGCAATTGTGTCGCAGAATGTTGTATGTTAACATTTCACTGTCTGCTCTCCTGTTCTGTTCAAATTTAATTAAGGGGAAACTATTTGAATATTTTCATTTTTCTTCAGAGAGTTCAAAGACAAAAATACATTCATTTGTTTTCATTGTTACACTTAGATACTGTAAAATTGTAGAGAGCTTTTTAATTATTACAGTGGAGTGTATTCCATCATTTCTGTTATAGTGCTAGTGATAATTTAAAATGAAATGTATTATTGTTTAAGATACTTTATTTCCAGTGTTTCTGCCACAAACATGTAGCAAAATTCCTTTTCATGCCGGTAGATTGAAATATTCCGAAGGAAAAGGAAACTGGGCAAGAAAGCTTGTATTTGTGCCATGAAATCCAGCAATATTTTGGTTTGCCTTGAAAAGGAGTGCAGTCTTCTTGTAAGAATGTGCCCTCCTTTAAATAGTTTTATTTGAATTGAAAGCTATACAGAATACTTTGTTGCAAGGCCATTAACCACAAAAATGCTTGCCTAATTTGTTACTGCTGCTGGAGACCCACTGTAAATCTTATTAATGTGTCTGCTACTGTAAAAGGAAGAAAGTAATTAAGTTTTATTACTATTGTTCTAGAAAACCACTGTTTTTTAAAAAAAAGAAAGGGGGAAAAACAATGTCCCTCAAGAATGGTAATATTAGATGGGATGACGTTTTTACTCTGAAGGAAATACATATGAAACTCACGTTGGCACTGTGCGTTAATGAAATAATAGACTATCCCATTGAATTTTTCAATTAAGACTATATTCCTATTCATCAGGGATGGGGAACTTAGAACCCTTAGGTGTGTTGGACTCCCATCATGCCTGAACATTGCAGATGATGGGAGATGGAGTACAGCAGCTTACATGGGAAGAAGTCCTACTGAACCTCATTGGGGCTTACTCCTGAGTAGACATGCCAAGGATTGCATTTGTGCCTTGTTGAAATGAGTGTCTTTTCTAGTCTGATTGGTGGTTGTTGTTCTTTTGTTTTGATTTTCCAGGAATGTTCTTTCGAAAAGAAAACCGACCATGAGGAAGCCCGCGCATTAACGCATTTTTGAGCAACGTCGCCGAAGAGGATGAGATTGGAGTTTTGTGCCTGAGACCCTTTGCCACCACTGCTGGGTAAATGAGAAGTGGTTGTGTGATTATGCTGACATCCCAGCATGCATCTGGTAGACCTGTGGTTAACTCGCTCCCTCTCCATGTGTCTGCTCTTACAAAGCTTTGTCCTCATGATACTGTGTTTTCATTCTGCCAGTATGTGCCCCAAAGGTTGCCTTTGCTCCCATTCCGGAGGTTTGAATGTCAGTTGCAGCAATGCAAACCTCAAGGAAATACCCCGGGACCTGCCTCCTGAAACTGTCCTCCTTTACCTGGACTCCAATCAGATCACCTCCATCCCCAACGAAATCTTCAAGGACTTGCACCAGTTGAAAGTCCTCAACCTGTCCAAAAACATTATCGAATTCATAGACGAACACTCCTTCAAAGGGGTGGCCGAAACCTTGCAGATGTTGGACTTGTCGGACAACCGGATTAAAAGTGTGCACAAAAACGCGTTCAACAACTTAAAGGCCAGGGCTAGGATCGCAAACAATCCCTGGCACTGTGATTGTACTCTGCAGCAGGTCTTGAGGAGCATGGCTTCCAACCACGAAACGGCCAACAGCATCATCTGTAAGACTTCGGAAATCGACGAACACGCCGGGAGGCCGTTCCTCAACGCTGCTGACGCCGACCTCTGCAACCTCCCTAAAAAGACTACTGATTATGCTATGCTGGTCACCATGTTTGGCTGGTTCACCATGGTGATATCCTACGTCGTTTACTACGTGCGGCAAAATCAAGAGGATGCTCGCAGGCACCTCGAGTACTTGAAATCCCTGCCAAGCAGGCAAAAGAAACCAGAGGAAGCCGATGACATAAGCACTGTCGTATAGTGCCCCGGGTTCAGTGATTGACTACGAGGTGGAAATTAGATGTGCATAGCACGGACGCCAGGTGTTTACTTCTAACATTCGTTGTAAACCTGTAAGACTCCCCCCCCCCCCAATTAAGCTGAATTATACCACTGTCAAAACTTTCTAACAAAACGATTTCTGTTTGGGGTGATAACAGTACACCTTTATTGTTTCTCTGGTGGTATTCTCAACCAAGTAAAACGAATATGTAAACATTAGTTTAGACCCATTCCACTCTTTAATAATGAAATTTATTTTTTTAATTTAAAACCAAATAAAAGCTTAACTTTGAACCATGTAAATACAGGCTAATTTATTGAACCAAGGTCTGCCTGATATGTGTGCTTGTGTGTGTGTTAATATGAGAGAGGGTGGAGGAGTCTAGAATGGCTGTGGTATAGGATTTATTTTATTTATAAGAGTATTTATAAACCACTAACTCATACAAAATATCAAGGCAGTGTACAATTAATAGGGTGATTTTCATCCTGAAAGATCTTATCTTATAAAAAAATTATTTGTACAATTTCACAGAATTGGGCAAAATCTGTAATAATAAGAACACATTGTGACTGCTTAGTGCTGTGTGTGTGTGTGTGTGTGTGTGTGTGTGTCAGTGCCAGTCTTTCTGTAATCTTTCGCCTCTCCCATCCCTCTCCGCTTCAGGTTACGTACACTTCAGGTTACAGACTCCACTAACCCAGAAATAGTACCTCAGGTAAGAACTTTGCTTCAGGATGAGAACAGAAATTGTGCTCCGGCGGCGCGGCGGCAGCAGGAGGCCCCATTAACTAAAGTAGTGCTTCAGGTTAAGAACAGTTTCAGATTAAGAACAGACCTCCGTAACGAATTAAGTACTTAACCTGAGGTACCACTGTATCTCCGTTTTTGTACATATTACTTGACTGAAGAACTGCATTGCAAAATTGGGAAAAGTGAGGATTTCAAAGGATGATTGTGTTTTCATAATATTTTGGAAAGGGCCAATTTGACAAGTTTGCCTTTAAATGAGTATTGAATTGAATAAGAGGGGCATTTTCTTAATCTACAGGAAGATTGGCACACACATACCCCCCCCCCCCCACTCTGCAGCCCCAAATATTTTGTATTATTACAGGTCTTGCATAAGTCTGCTCATGTAAGGAGAAAATGGAAATAGGATGATACCTTTAGGCACTGTCCAATCACACATGCATGTGATAAACCATCCATTTAAAGGGGGGGAAAGCAACCAGCACTAAAGATCTTCTACACCAGCAGTCGATACAGATGTGTACAGTGGTACCTTGGGTTACAGACGCTTCAGGTTACAGATTCCACTAGCCCAGAAATAGTACCTCAGGTTAAGAACATTGCTTCAGGATGAGAACAGAAATCACGTGGTAGCAGTGGGAGGCCCCATTAGCTAAAGTGGTACCTCAGGTTAAGAACAGTTTCATGTTAAGATAGGACCTCCAGAACGAATTAAGTTCTTAACCCGAGGTACCACCGTAATGGATTATTTTTACTTAGCATGGTTCTCCATTGTAAGGAATCAAACAAAGGAAAAAGCACCAACTGGCAATTTGATTGCGACATTGGGTGGACCCTGCAGAAACAGTGCAGCATGGAACCCACCATAAACTCTCCTGTTTTTTTCAGATTTAATCAGTATTCCAAAACATGGTTATTGTGACGGCACAGCAGCGTGGTTAAAATGCCTGCAAATCCATAGAGCTTCTGCTTTGCTGAGCAGAGATGGCATGACTTACTGGCTGTTAGCTGTCGTCCTGCCATTGCAAGGTGTGGAGCTCATAGCCAAACAGCTGTACCAGACAGATTTCCTTTACTATACTAGCTGTGTTTCTTGGTTCCAATAGAACCAGAGGGCAACATCAGCACCAGCTTTCATTTTCTCTATACAGACGCATGCTCTCATATAACAGAGGGGCAGTGTGTGATCTGTGGCATTTGTATAGAGTGGGTGTGCTGGTCCTGGCGGGTTACCGTGGTTACCGTGGTCCGAGTCCAGTCCAAGGTTGAGGGTGTGGTATGGAGGCTGTCCGTCAAGGCTGTAGCTGGTCCAAGGCAAGGAGTCAGGTGTGGTCAGAAACTCTGGCAGAAGAGCAGGACAGGGTGCAGGCAGGAACAGGTTACCAACAATGTTGCTCCCACAACCTGGGACTGGCCTGGCTTTTATCTGCCCCGAGGCATAGGGTGGTCCCAGTCCACAGGTGACCCGCCTCTCCTGGCCTGAAGGCGAGCACTCCTTCTGCGAGAACTTAGTTCCCTCCACCTCTCTGCCCTGAGCTTCTGCAGCTCAGGAGAGGCTGGGGGGTTACCGGACCCAGAGGCAACCTCAGCTTCCCCTGACGGGGCTGAGAATGGAGCACCTGCAGGCAAGGGGTCCTCCATCACCTCCTGAGCCAGAGCAGATTCAGCTGGTGAGGATCCGGCACAGGTGAGGGCCCTTCAGGTTCAAGCCCCAGCCCTGGCTCAGCTGGTCCTGGAGGCAGGGACTCCTGTGCAGGCTGAGATTCCTCAGGTTCAGCCTCTGAATCCGATTCCCAGGCCATCACAGTGGGGATTAGCAGGAATGTGCCCTAACGTGTTGCATGCAGTTGGGAAGTTGGGATGTTTTCAAACCACCAGGAAATCAGAACATGGGACGCTTCTAAATATTTCTGGACTTGTCTCCACGCCACTGCATCCTTTCCCAGACACTGTCTGCTGCATCGAGATCTGCAAAGAGAATAGCCTCTTCTTGTGTTGCTCAGAAAGGCTGCTCCTAAATGTCCTGCCTATGCCAGCCTCATGAGAGGTGGAGATCTGAGGTATGGAAGCCAATATGTACAGGGTTCCTTGGATCCTGGAACCCCATGGAATCATGGTCCTAGGACCCTGGGAAACTGGCACATATAGGCTTGCTTATCTTCCTCAGGCTCTCTAAGTTAATGTGCAGATATTGCGGCCCAGTGAGGGGAGCTTTCCAGAGGTGGGACTTTAAGCCCCTTTCTATAGACAGAGCTATTCCGCCTGGCCTTTAATCTGAATTCAGCCTGATCTTTTATTTCCCTCCTCTTCCTTCCCCTTCCCCTTTTATGAAGATTACTCGCTCTGAGACTCCACAGCTAATTCTCCCCTGGCCTCCTTGCTGGCCCAAGTAGGACCAATTCAGCCAGCTAGCCCTGGGGATTATCTAATGCTTATTTCCCCTAAATTGATTTTTGATTTTTGAATTTTATTGTTATTCATGTTTTTATACTGTATTTTATGCTGCTTTTACAATTAAGTGTTTTAAATTTGTTGTTAGCCGCCCTGAGCCCAGTTTTTAAACTGGGAAGTGTGGGGTATAAATTAAAATTTATTATTATTATTATATTATTATATTATTATTTACTTTTGCCCCTTCATGTAACATACAAAGGGGCTAATGTGTATGGCACAGGCTGTTACAAAGAGCAGTTTTGAGAAAGGTCAATGCTCTTTTTCTATAGAAAGAGGTGCAGGAACTCACCATGAACACCTCCCTTGTTCTCTTATAATGGTAATGGCACCCACCTGAGAGGTGCAGGAACTGAGTTCCGGTAAGTTCCAGCTGGAAAAAAAGCCCTGGATATAGTCAAAAGAAAAGTGGCTTTTCCACTTGCACCGTAGAGAGGTAATACATCGCGAATGGATAATTTGCAGTTAAGAAATGGAATGAAATCCAACATTGCTTCCTCCTTCTCTTTTGTTACCGTATTATATATTTGAAACCTAATGCTATATTCAGTGGCTGGTGTCAGTTAGACATATCTCTCTTTGCCAGCCTCGGGATTTAATTAAACTATTCTAAAATAGAAACAGATGAGCTTTTCGTATTGTGCGAACAAAATTGAAAGGTGCTTTTTTCCTTGAGAATAGTGAAAAATGTAAGTTGGGGGGGGGATGTCCCCATTTTTAGCTATATTGAGTATAAACTACTTGAAGAATTAGAACGATGCAATAATTATTAAGTATTACAATGTGTCCTATTTGATTAAAGTGATACTGTTTCAATTGATTTGTCAATGGATTTTAAAATGATTTTTAAAAAAGAAGTGATTTGATTCTGACTAAACAGCAGGAAGAACTTTTTTTACAGTAAGAGCTGCTCAACAGTGGAAATGACTCCCTCAGGAGGTGGTGGACTCTCCTTCCTTGGAAGTTTTTAAGCAAAGGTTGGATGGTCATTTGTCATGGATGCTTTAGTTGAGATTCCAGCAGGGGGTTTGGACCAGATGTTCTTCAGGGTTCCTTCCAACTCTACAGTTATATGATTCTGTGATACAATTTTGAGTGTCTTTAGTGGAAATTCAAAGTGTACACACACACACACACACACACACACACACACACACACACTTTGTTGTATATGCAAAAGATCTCATTTTTCCAACACTAAATTCATTTCTTGACATTTCCATGTCAGTTTGCTTTAAAAAAAAAAAGTCCTCATGAAAATTAATCAGCATTTTAATGCAATACAAGCAAATACATTTTGACTAACGTAATGCATTTTTGTATGTTAATTTTGTTAACAGCTTTATTGACACTTTTTTCTGATGGCTCTCCTAGTCAGTAGCTTATTGCTCGCTCTTTGTCTAATGAAGGTATCCTGTCCTCCTGTCCTCCTGTCCTCATTTCCATCTGTTCCTCATAGAGAAAAAGAGAATGATAGTCAAATGTGGTGAAGTATTTTAAAGTTCCAGGCTGGGATCAAAGGTCTGGTCAGGTTGAAGAACTCACTCTGTAGGCCATGCCTTTTTCTTCATGGGATCCTGATGGAAATTTAAGTGAGGCTGAAGGATTTATATGATCTGAAGAGAAACCAGAGTAAAATTAGTGAAAATGTATAAAGTTAGTAATAAATGTTGGAAATGTAAAGAAAAAGAGGGAACATTTTATCACATGTGGTGGGAATGTAAAAAGGTGAAAAGCTTCTGGGAGATGATATATAATGAGATAAAAAAATGTTGAAATATACATTTATAAAGAAACCAGAAGCATTTTTACTTGGCATTGTTGAGAGGGATATAAATAGAAAGGAATGTAAGCTTTTTTATATGCAATAACAGCAGCAAGAATATTACTGGCCCAAAAATGGAAGCAAGAAGAATTACCGACGATTCAGGAATGGAGGATGAAGCTAATGGACTATGCGGAACTAGACAAACTAACAGGAAGGATTCGAAACCGGCGGGACCAGAAATTCACAGAAGACTGGAGTAAATTTACAGATTATCTGAAAAGTATTTGTGAAGAGCAGACGACGTTTGTAGGTTTTCAAGAAGTTTTGTGAGGAGTATTAATGGAATTACTGCAAAAATGGATAAGGGGAAGGATGATTTGTCAAGAGATGTAAAGGCAATATAAAGTTTAGAAATGCATAAGAAGTGGTTAAAACGGTAGATCATCAGAGGTGCTGATGGAAGTCTAAAAAGATTGTATAAGTGATAAGTTTTGTGGTACACCTTATAATTTATATGTTAAAATTTATATATATATGAAAATTTATATATATATGAAATTTAAGTGAGGCTGCCTCTTGGCTGAAGAAGGCCAAAGGCCTCTGCCGTTCCTTTCTGCTTCTCTCCTCTCCCTGACTTGTGTCTGCTGTGATAACAACCAAAATGATGACTCTGGCAGCCTTTGTCTTTCAAGGCTAGCAGGAGAACAAATGCCTCAAGGGGCAAAGCTATTCCGTCTTCAAGCAGGCGAGGAGCAACTTCTAGCTGAGGACTGGGAATAAGCCAGGAGGCTCCTTAGCTAATCAACTGCTTCATCTCGCTACCTTGGCAGCAGCTTCCCGTGCTGTGTGGCATTTCCCTCCCTGATCCTCATCAGTCCCTTGGTGAAGTGTGATTTTTCTCCATTACCTTCTTAGCCTCAGGTTTTAAAAATTGTAATGTTCATGCTCCAGTATTCCCATCAGAGGTGTTAAATTGGCTGTGTGCTTTTTTAAAAGAGCTGGCTTCTGGGGATGGGGGTAGGGGAAAGTCTACAGGTAGATATATCTACTCTCTTTTAGCTTCAACTTTCCCTTGTCCTTCTCTTCAAATTGCAAGGCCTCTGCAAACTGCCTCTGCAGTATTCTTGGTTATTTTTGCCTGGAAACCATCTCCTAAGGGATGCAAAAATAACAGAGTTTGACCCGTAACTGTCAACCGTCCCTTATTTGGTGGGAAACTCCCTTATCCCAGCGCCGTGTCCCGCTGCTGTCCCTTATTGAAGATGTCCCTTAAATTTCCCAGGTTTCAAATGAAGCAGCTCCTCTCCCTCCCTCCCTCCCTGCCGGCCAGGGAGGAGGGAGGCTCCAACTGTGTTGCTTGGCTGCGTTGCTCACCCAGTAAGGAGTCTAAGAATGACTGGGGGTGGAGCTTGCATACCTTGTGCCAATCAAATCGGCCGCGTTGCCTGGGGACTCGCCTTTGCTCAGTGCTTCCCAGCAGAGAGGTGATGGTGGTTTCCCTTGCTGCATCCCCTTTGCTGTGTTACTGTGCTGTGGGAACCACCACTTGAGGCTTCGTTTGGCTGCTAGCTGGGCTTTCTGCCTTTGGTTTGGAGGGGCTCAGAAGTCGAACATACCTGTGCTGGGAAAATCCCTTATTTTGGCTGCTGATCCCTTATTTTTGAGGCTGCTGGTCCCTTATTTTCAAATCTGTAAGTTGACAGCTATGGTTTGACCAGATCTGGGGGACCCAAGGCACAGGGCTGAATTGCCTCTGCTTAGGATGTAGCCTGCAATCCTGAAATGTCTATTTTTTGTGCATTCAGCAATTTCTATTCAAGGCCTGTGGACACATTTGGATTTTTCAGTGAGTGTTGTGGGCACCAACCTTTTGGGAACCTCTCCCCTCCCCCAGATCATTTTCCCCTACCAAGCACACAGAAAGACAAAAAAATTGCATCACACAGACTTCATTTTTCTAAGGATCTGACGTCTACTCAGATCCAGTAATACTAATTTGAGCATTAAAAAAGCTTTGACAGATGCCAACAACAACAACAACAAAAGGCACACAGAGCTGAAAGAGGAAGCGGGAAAGAACATCACTCATTGTTCACTGAGTGCCTCAGGTCTATAAGAGGAGAAAATCAGTGCTTTTGTATAAACATAATATTAACGTTTCATTTTGTATCAATACAAAAGACTAAGTCCGTTCTTGAGAAGAAATGTATTGTGAGTCACTTTTAAAGGAAAGTACAATGGATTGTGAAAGTCTTTGCATGGGACGCGTATTTGCTTAATTTCCTCCGGATTCATTCATGATGCAAATCGCTCAATTAAAAAAAAATGCAATCAACTAAAGTGGTGCTTTGCTTTGTTTTGGGGGAAAAAATCAGGGCTACCGGAGGGATTTACAGCTGGATTAGTCAGATCAACATCAAATGTCTGGTGGTGAAAGAAAGAGGGCCAGAGAACATCTAATTTCAGGAAAGTTGCTGGTTAGGTAATTAGAAAATAGGTTTCCGGTTCCGCTCTGCCTTAATGGAGGCAGCCTCCACAACAGCAGATCGTTGGCAAAGGAAAAACAAGGATGATTGAGGGTAATTATCCTTGCAAATTCCCCCCAGGGACGGGGGCCCTGAACGGGCTTCAATTACAGTTTGTCTTGGTACCTGGCTCTTGCTCCGGCATTGAATGGGGGGGGGGCAGGGAGGTGCTGAGTACAAAAGCACTTTGCCTGGCAAAAACCCTCCCAACGCTGCCATTAAGAAGCAGAGGTTCTCCTGTTAAATAGAGTGTAATTGGACTAAAGTACAGGCACGTGCTAGAAGACATGAGATCAGAAACTGCGGAACAAACCAAATGCAAGGACTTTAACATTTGAATTTGAGATAAGACTTCATTTGATGCAAAAGACAGAGGGGGGAGGGGAGCCTACAGTTTCTTTATTTAAAGTTTTCTTCTCTACATTTATGATTCGGCAACCCTCCTCTGAATGTTAGTTCAAATTATATTTGTTCAAGCGAAGATGGAAGAAATTGGATTATAAATATGGAATATAACATCAAATGGAACTGTGTGTGTAAAAAAAGGAAAAGGTGAGGGAAGCTCAATTTTGCAAAAGGTTTATGATGGAAACCTAGAGCTGACCCTTCCCCATCCCTTATTGTTTACGAAGTGAACTGAATTACGCTAAGAAGACTTGGAATTTAATTTAATTGGAAGTATAATTGCTCATATATCTTCAGTTGGAAGGAAGGATGAAAGGAGTCTGTGAACTGCCAAGGAACTGATAAGGTTCTTTATTGAGTCATATGTAGTTTGACAGACCACTCTTCTTCCCAGGCTGAGAGGTAAAATGGTGACAACAGGTAATATTTACTGGGACAGAGTGACTTTTGCAGCTGTTGTTAAAGTTGCAAAGCAACAATGCATGGAACAGAGCAATGGAGAAATTTCTGGAGCAACAATGGTATATCAGCTCCACCCAAGACATGACGGATAACAGCAACAACCAGGGGACAGAAAAACATAACATCTTACAAGGACAGGAAGAAACACCACAGGCAGAATAATTGCTACACAAAGGAAGAACAAGGATATAGTTTGAGTTCCTCACTTGTAATTTAATAAATCATTTAATGTGTCAACACGAATAGAAGTTATTAATATTGCAGTTGTTGTATGAGGGATTATTATTTTGACTGGAATGTAATTTTGGAACACAGAAATAAAGAAAATAATCAAACCATCAAATCTAGCATGCAGGGGTGGCACTTTATCTAAATCATATAATTTGGTATTTGAACAATTTGTATTAATAATTGTATTATAAATTGGTATTGTTATAATGAGCCTATTATTGGACTGTAATTGAAAACTAATAAAAAATATTATTGAAAAAAGTTAGGTAATTAGAAATAAATCCATAGAACAGCAAAGGGATGGAAGGCAAAAACGAATGGACGTTTTCCTAAAGTAAGGATGAAAACATATTGGCAAAGATCTGCGATGGAAATTTTTTGGGTGCCTTATTTTTCCATGGTCCCCCCCCCCCCCCGTTTCATAAGTTCATTAGTAACAATGAACAGATGCCAAGTGAAAATATGATATCAGGCAAGCTTGACAGTTTCAAAAGATTTTTAGCTTTGTTTACTAAATGCAAGTAAAATAAACAAGCTAAATGAGATCAGTCTCTTAAGACATCTGAAAAATTTCTGATGCAGGCTGTAAACTTTCTGATGCAGATTATCCTAATTTTTTTAGTTCATTTTTTTCTGCTCATAGGAACATTAGAATCTGCCTTATGCCAGGTCATACGCTTTGGCTGATTCCATGTGACCTGCTTATTACGCATTCATCCTGATTTGTTTGTGTGGAGGTTAGATGATGATGTATCAAAGCCAGTGTCATCCCACATTTTCAAGTGCGTTTCCTTATCACTTTCTTTATCACAAAAAATCTGTTCTTTGAGGGAAGCAGTTTGTTGTGGAAGACCTCCTAATCAATGTAACCTATTTTTTTCCTGGGATGTGATTGGATCTCACCCAAAATAGCAACAGTCTAGAAGCATCCTTTGTGCTGTCTAGTGCAGCATAGTCTACTTTGACAGGGTCTGCAGGGTCTCAGGTAGGGAGATTCCCCCCCCACCCCAGAACCCCCTACCTGATTTTTTTTCAGCAGGAGATAGGATTGAACCTGGAAACTTTAGCATTAGAACAGCAGGTGTATGGAGCAACTGAGGCTAACGGCACTTCCATATGGGCTGCTTGATATTTCTAAATTGCTATCCTACACTCTCCATCCTGTCACTTGCCTGAGTGAAAAGTGATGGGGAATTTGCCCTGAAACCTGGCAATGTCATATCACCACTGCATGAATGTATCAGGAAACAGGCAGTGTTGTATAACTTCTCCGGAGGTTTTGTGCAAGCCTCTCCAAAGGAACGCTCAATAAACAGCTACTCCAGAAGATCCCAAAATTAGCTCAAATTATTGTTTCTTTGTTTGTTTATTACAGTGTAGAGATTCTGTGTTCTATAGCAGCCACAAGTTATGTCAGTTCAAAACGGTTTCAGGCTAATCTGCGGTTCTTATTCAAGGGTGTTTATGAAAACTTGTTTTGTGTTTGGGGGTCTCCAGTTCCTGTAAGAGCTTTTGAGATTTGCTGGAGCCAATTAGAAGCAGTGTAAGAAGAGAAATAGCAACATTCTTACAGAGTCAGAACGGTTTCAGAGAGAGACAGAACTAACTGTGGTTAAAAAAGTAAAGTACCTAGGGGTAAACATAACAGCAAAAAATCTGAGTCTATTTAAGGATAATTATGAAAAATGTTGGTCTGAAATTAAGAGAGACTTGGACAGTTGGACAAAATTGAAACTTGGACAAAATTGCTGCTATTAAGATGAATGTACTGCCAAAAATGTTGTTTTTGTTTCAAACACTACAGATTGTGGACAAGACGGAGTGCTTCCGGAAGTGGCAGAGAGATATCTCTAAATTTGTCTGGCAGGGCAAAAAGCCCAGAATCAAGTTTAAGATATTAACTGATGCGAAAGAAAGAGGGGGCTTTGCCCTGCCAGACCTAAAGTTGTATTATGAAGCCGCAGCTTTCTGCTGGCTAAAAGACTGGCTACTTCTCGAAGATACTGACGTACTGGACCTGGAAGGTTTTAACAATGCTTTTGGTTGGCATGCATACTTATGGTATGACAAGGTTAAGATCAATAAGGCCTTTAAGAACCATATTGTCAGGAAAGCAGTGTTTAATGTCTGGACAAAATACAAAGACTTATTGGAAAATAAAACTCCAAGGTGGCTTTCACCTCTGGAAGCTAAGGCCCGAAAAAGACCCAATATGGAGGCCAAATGGCCAAAATATTGGGAAATACTAGAAAAAGATGGAGACAATTGGAAATTGCAGAGTTTGGAGAAAATGAAGGATAAAGTGCGAGACTGGTTACATTACGCTCAGATTAAAGAAGTCTTTAAAAATGACAAAAAGTTAGGGCTCCAGGTGGAGAAATCGAAGTTGGAAACAGAACTGTTAGAGCCTAAGACTAAGGTACTTTCAAGAATGTATAACTTGCTGTTAAAATGGAACACACAAGATGAAATGGTTAAATCGGCTATGATAAAGTGGGCACAGGACATTGGGCACAACATTATGTTTGAGGACTGGGAAAGGTTGTGGACCACTGGGTTGAACTTCACTGCATGTAATGCTTTGAAGGAAAATGTAATGAAAATGATATACAGATGGTACATGACCCCTGTTAAACTTGCCAAAATATACCATTTGTCTGATAATAAATGTTGGAAATGTAAAGAAAATGAAGGAACATTCTTTCACCTCTGGTGGACTTGCCCTAGGGTGAAGGCCTTCTGGGAAATGATATATAATGAGCTGAAAAAGGTATTTAAGTATACCTTCACTAAGAAACCAGAGGCCTTCCTTCTGGGTATTGTCGGCCAGAAGGTGTTAAAGAAGGACCGAACATTCTTTATGTATGCAACAACGGCAGCAAGGATACTCATCGCCAAGCATTGGAAAACTCAAGATCTACCCACACTGGAAGAGTGGCAGATGCAACTGATAGACTACATGGAACTAGCCAAGATGACTGGCAGAATCCGAGACCTGGGAGAGGAGAGGGTTGAAGAAGATTGGAAGAAATTCAAGATTTATTTAAAAAAACATTGTAATTTGGTTGAATGTTAAGAAAGGATGCTAGATCATAAATAATTGAGCACCACTAAATTAGATGGAATTAAGATGACAAGTAAGTTGAGGAAAAATTATATACCCTTTGGAGAATTAATAGACTATGTTTAAATGATTGGGACACAAGAATGTAAACAAGATGATAAATTGCGGGCAAGAATTGGCAATGATGCAAGTGGGAGCGGGAGATGTGAGGAAGTCCAAAGAAGTTAAGAAAATATGTTATGATATATGTCATATTGTTCTTTATTTTTGCATTTATGTTTAAAAATCTTAATAAATATTTTTTTTTAAAAAAAGAGAAACAGCAACATTCTGAGCAGCAAGCTGCTGTTTCTTACTTAGCTGGTGTGCCACCACCAAAAAGACCCTATACCATTCGCCAATTGCCTTGCTTCACGGGGACACAGAACAGCCTCAGAAGCAAAGCTTAGCTTCTAGGTGTGGGTGAGAGAAAGAAGCCTGCAGCAAATTGCATCAGCCCCCACTGGCCCTTATATCTCACTGTCCTTTATTACGATGGCTCTTACCCTTGTCTCTTGTTGCCAAGTGACTGCCACAGCCTGTTGGGACCTTGTGCCCTGCAGTTCTTGAGAAACGAGGGAGCTTCAAACATCCCTCTTCTCCTGTGTGTGTACTGAACTTCTGGAGAGGGAAGTAGAACAATGTTTGGTGGCCTAACTTCCAAAAACTTAGGAATGGCGTTTGTGCATAGTTCTCGGGCACCCAGAATAGGGCGAGAAACCTCTGGCCCTCCAAATGTTATTGGACTGCAACTCTCATCAGTGGCTATGCTGGTTTGAGCCAATGGGATTTCAGCAACACCTGGAGGGTCCATTTCTGGTTCAAAGCAAAGTGGGGGAAGACTTTGAAGTATCAAGAGGCTGATGGGATGTTAGGAGAATTGAGGTAGCTGGGTCGGAGAGAGAAAGAGAATGACTAACTTCCAAAGTCAGGTTGGCTTTGGAAACAAGCTGACTTTTGCAGAAATAGCTTGCTGTCAGAGCTGCCTCTAGGTCCCAGCTCACAGAGGACCAACGCCCGGTTGATGTAATGTACAAAAGTCTTTATTGAAGTTTAGTTTCCATTTCAAACCCCAGAGCGTGCAGCCCTACGTCTTGACTCTAGATCGGCGAAGTCCCCTCTGAGTCACTATCCCTTCCGCACCAGTTTAAGATCCTAGCCCGGCTCCACCTCCTGCGCTGTTCCTTCCTCCTCTGGGTCCTTCTGCCCCCTGGGGTTTCCTCCTTCCTGGACTCTTCTGACGCTGACCCCCCTGAGTCTTGCCCTTCCTTCCGGCGGGCTTTAGGACCTGGCTCCCTATCCGGGCTACCTGCTGTGCCGCTCGCCTGTACATTTGAATTTGGCGCGCGCGCCCAGCCTGTGACTTTCCTCTTGACCGTTTCCCCGCTCTCCGATGGAGGCGTAGTCAATCCTGACTCATCTCCTCTCTCTGGTGGTGAGAACACTGGTCCCGATGCCTGGGACTCCTCCCCCCCACTGCGCTCTGGTGGGGAAGCTGGTCCTGATTTCCAACTGCTGCTCAGGGAGTCCCCGCTGGCCCCTTCCTTCTGGGGTTTCCCCCTTGGCACCCCCCTTGCCCTGGCCATCGGCGCTCCTTTCTGTGAATCTTCCGATTCGCTGGAGAGACTCGTGGAATCTCTCTGACCACTGTCACTGCCTACACCCCCCTCGGATTCCTCCTCACTCTCCATTTGCTCTATCTCCTGTGTCTCTGCTCCTGAACCCCTGACATCCATCCCCCCCTCGAAGCCCCCCTTCCCCCCTCCCCCTCTTCAGGTGCGGGTTCCGGGAGCTCCAGTGTTGTGGGGGTGAGCGCTGGATACAGTTCGTCCCCCGTGGTGTGCCGCCATCGGGATAAGTCTGGGAAGTCCTGCATGGGCTCATCGACGGCGATCTCCTCTGCTTCCATCTCTTGAGAGGCGTGTTCGAAACCTGGAGCCACCCCCAGATCCCCCAAGACCCCCCCCTTCCCCTGGTTCCTGGGACGACACTGTGTGCCAAGGTCCCTTCGGCAGGTCTCTGCGCCAGCCCACTTCAGGTTGATCCTCCCACCAATAAGACCCTCCCGTGCCAAACCCTGAGAGTGATCCCTCTGGGGAACTAGTCCCCGGAGTCGTCTCCTCAGCTGATGAGAAACCCTGGAAAGTGCTGGCTGAGTGTGTGGGCGTGAAAAGATATTCGTCGAAATAATCCGCTGGCATGGGTTTGTGCGGGAAAATGGTATGGAATTCTTCCTTGAGCCACTGCTCCTCCACTGCATACTCCGGCACCCACCTGTTGGCGCTGGCTGGGGTGTCTTCTGTGGCGAGGAGATATTCTATCCCTTCCTCCCCCCACCTCGAGTCTAAAATCTCTGTGGCTTCATTGAGTGGCTCCTCTCCCGGCGACCCCCCCTTCTCAGGTGCCCCCCTGAGCGGTTCTGGTGCTGTCCCTGGCGCCTGAAACCTGTGAGGTGCCTTGTAGGGCGTTAGCACTGATCTATGAAAGACCGGGTGCATTCTGGATCCCTCCGGGAGTGTCAACCGGAAGGCCACCGGGTTGATCTGTGCCTCGACTTGGTAAGGCCCTAGCTGCTTGTGCCCGAGCTTCTTCTTGGCTAACAATCTGGCCGGGACTGCCTGGGCTGCTAACCAGACCCAGTCCCCCACCCGGATGTCCTCCCCAACTCTCCTGTGTCGGTCTGCCTGCACTTTGTAAGCTTGTTTTGCTAACTCCAACTGCCTCCTGAGCTGCTCGTGGACCTCCTGTAACTCCGCTGCCACGGCCTCTGCTCCCTGCGGCTCCCCCTCCCTCACCTTCTCTAAACCCAGGAAGGTTCTGGGATGCCGCCCATTGTTGGCGAAAAACGGTGTCACCCCCGTGGACACGTGCTTCGTGTTGTTGTAGGCAAACTCGGCCAGCGGTAGGTAGTCCACGCAGGTCGATGGCTGCTGGTTCGCGTAGCATCTCAGGTACTGCTGCATGACGGCGTTGACCCTTTCTGCCTGTCCGTTGGTCTGCGGGTGTCTCGCCGACGCCAGGTTGACCTTGACATTCAGGATGCCCATCAGCTTCTGCCAGAAGTTGGAGATGAACTGGCGCCCCCGGTTGGACAGGATAGACCGTGGTAGGCCGTGCACCTTGAACACGTGGTCTATGAACAGCTTGGCTGTCTGTTCCGCTGTGGCCACCTTAGCGCAAGGAATGAAGTGGGCCATCTTGGTGAACAGGTCTACCACCATGAGTACCGCTGTCTTCCCCCTCGAGCTGGGCAGATCAGTGACAAAGTCCAGAGCCACCCTCTCCCACGGTTCGAACGGTGTCTGTAGCGGTTCCAACAGCTCCGCCGGTGGCTTGTGTACCGGCTTGGCCCTTTGGCAGGTGTCGCACCTATTGACATAATCCGCGACTTCCCCCCGCATCTTGGGCCACCAAAAGTCTCTGGCTACCAATTCCACCGTCTTCTCTTTGCCGAAGTGCCCAGCACAGGGCGCGTCGTGCAACTGTTGCAGTACTCTCGCTCAGAGGTCGTCTCCCGGCACGTAGAGGGCCCCTTTGCGGATGAGCAGTCCGTCACTTATCTGGAACTCGTCGCCCCTCGCTGTGCCGCTGCGCACCTCCTCCATCTTGGCTCGAGTGAAGGGGTCCGTCTGCAGCGCGCGACGTACCGCGTCCAGGTCCACCGTGGCTGAGGCGCATGCCCACGCTTCCGGTGCGAAAATGTGCTTGGCCGCCGCCGGTGCCTCTTCCTCTAGATACTGCAGTTTCCTGGATAGCGCATCCGCCATGATGTTGCTGTCTCCCGGGATGTATTCTATCCTGAAGTCGAAATCTGCAAAGAACTCCGCCCAGCGGATGTGCCTCTGGTTCAGGAACCTCGCCGTGCGCCAGTACTCCAAGTTCTTATGGTCCGTGCGGACCTGCACCGTGTGTTTGGCTCCGATGAGGAAGTGCCGCCACGCCTTGAAGGCTGCATGAATGGCCAGCAACTCCCTGTCCCAGATTGTGTAGTTCTGTTCCGACTTGCTGAGTTTCCTGGAGTAGAAAGCGCACGGCCTCCAGTCCCCCTGGCGGTCTTGCTGCAACAGGACGGCCCCCACGGCTCTGTCTGAGGCGTCCGTCTCCACCCTCATGGGCCTGGTGGGGTTCACATGTAGTAGTTGTTCTTCAGATGCGAAGAGACGCTTGAGTTTCTGAAAGGACTGCTCCGCCTGCTCAGTCCAGATGAACTTCTTCTTCTTGGAACTGAGGGTGTCGGTGATGGCCGCCGTCTGCATAGCGAAACCCTTGATGAATTTGCGATAGAAGTTGGCAAAGCCGACAAACCTCTGGACCTCCTTCCGATTGCGCGGGCTGTTCCAGTCCAGCACCGAGCGGACCTTGGCGCTGTCCATGGCGAGTCCCTTGTCGGACAGCTTGTAGCCCAGGAAGTCCACCTCCGTCCTGTCGAACTGGCACTTCTCCAGCTTGGCATAAAGCCTGTGGTCCCTCAGCCGCTGCAGAACTTCCTTGACATCTCTCTCGTGGGCCTCTTGCGACTCCGAGAAGATCAGGATGTCGTCCAGGAAGCAGACGCACTTCTTGTAGAGGAGACCCGCTAAGACGTGGTGCATGAAGGCCTGAAAACAGTGGGAACCATTCTGCAATCCAAAAGGCATAACTCTATATTCATAGGTGCCCAGCGGCGTAAACATGGCCGTTTTCCACTCGTCACCTTCCCTGACTCGTATGAGATTGTACGCTCCGCGTAGATCTAACTTAGTAAAGATGCGACCCTTCCTCACCGTCGCCAGCAGGTCGTCGATCTTGGGCATGGGGAAGGCTGAGGGCTTGGTTTTCGAGTTCAAGATTCTGAAATCAACTACCAGCCTCTTTTGGGGCGTGCCCCGCTTCTTCACAAAGAACACGGGACTGCCCCCTACCGCCTTGGATTCTCGGATGAATCCCCGCTTCAAATTGTGATCTATGAACTCCCTGAGTTCCTGCAGCTCATCCTCAGACATGGAATACAGTTTCCCCGTCGGCAGCGTCGCCCCCGGCAGGAGGTCAATTTTGCAGTCGTAGGGTCTGTGGGGAGGCAGCTTGTCCGCTTCCTTCTCGCAGAAAACCTCCAAAAACTCTTTGTACTTGTTGGGTACTGCTTGCAACGTGCCTAAGTTAAGCTGTGGTCCATCCTCGTGCCCCTCCTCTTCCGCGTTAGCGAGGATGCAGTGTTCTGCGCAGTAGGAGGAGCCGAAGGTCAGTTGACGCTGGTACCATGCTAATGCCGGGCTGTGCCTGTCCAGCCAACTCATGCCCAACACTATGGGCATGTCTGACAGGTGGGTGACATTGAAGCTGATGACTTCGCGGTGATTACCAATTTGCATCACCATTGGAGGTGTCTGCTGCAGCACTTGCCCTCCTAGTAGCTCTCTGCCGTCCACCGTGACTACTTTCAGGGGCATCGCGGCCGGCAGGAGCGCCACGTTGTGTTGTTTGAGAAAATCCACTCCGATAAAGTCTGCATTGCTGCCAGAGTCAATGGTAATAGGGACTTCCATGGTGAGCCCATAGGGAAGCTGGAGGGATGCGGTGAGCTGCACCACTGGTTTGGGTGGGAGGGGGTCTGTGGGCTGTAAAATTCCTGGGGACTGCTTCACTGACTTGTCTGGCTGGGCCCCAGTGCCTCCGATTCCAGCCAGACCATTCCGTTTCCCTGCTGTGGTGCATTCTGCTGAACTGATTGTGTTACTGTTGCTGAGGCTGCAGTGTGCTTGTGAATCCTCCGGGAACACTCTTTCGCCATGTGCTGAGCACTGTCGCAGATGTAACATTTCCTGTTCCTCTAGGAGGCTTCGTTTTGACTGCTCCCGGCGTTAGGGCTCCGGCTGCTGACTGAGCCTTAGCACCACCTATCTCCATCGGCTCTTCTCCCCCTCCCAGCGGAGGCGTGGATTGAGCGCGCGCTGTTTCCCTGGGAAAGGGGGGCGGTGCTCTTGCTGGTGTGCGTCCTCAACGCCCTTCCTCCTTGCTCCAAGGGCGTTCCTCCAGGTGCACCCCAATCGTTAGCGCCCTCTGCACCACATCTTTGGTGGTCTGGGGTCTCTCCCCCCTTGCGATTTCGTCTTTCACAGCACCGTTCAGCCCCTCCCAGAACAGGTCCCTGATGGCAGCTGACTCTTTCTCCCACCCCAGTGCGTTGACCAATGCGAAAAAACGGGAGTGATATTGTCTCACAGTGGCTCTGCCTTGTCTCAGTCCATGCACCTCTTTCCTGGCGATATTTACATCAATCTCTGACAAAAAACACGCATCCATCGCTTTAATGAAGGCACCCGCCTTCTGGAGAGCTGGATCCTTATCTTTCCAGAGATTGCGCAACCATGCTTTAGCTTCTCCATGGAGATGACTGACTATGAAGCCTACTTTCTCCTCCTCATCTCTAAAGTCCTTCTCCAGCAACTTTAGCGCATAAATCACGTCTGCTCTGAAGTTAGGATACTGCTGCAGATTCCCATCGAAATGAGACACCAGGCTCCCTCCTCTCTTCCCCAGGCCAATCCCCTCTGGTCTGGGTCCCGGCAGCCCCTGTGTAGTCAACGCTTCTAACCTGGCTCGCAGATCCTGGCAGGCAGCCGCTGCTTCCGCCTCCTCTTTCCTGGATGCCAAAATTTCCGCGTTCAGTTGTGTTACTGCGTTCCGCAGACTGGCTATGTGTTCTTCGGTAGTCATTTTGCCTCCTTTTCGTGAGCTCGCGAAGCACCAATCTTCGCCCCTCGCTGCGTTCCCTCACGTTGCGAGGTTTTAAAAGGTGATGGGAGGGGACTTACTGTCAGAGTTGCCTCTAGGTCCCAGCTCACAGAGGACCAACGCCCGGATGATGTAATGTACAAAAGTCTTTATTGAAGTTTAGTTTCCATTTCAAACCCCAGAGCGTGCAGCCCTACGTCTTGACTCTAGATCGGCGAAGTCCCCTCTGAGTCACTATCCCTTCCGCACCAGTTTAAGATCCTAGCCCGGCTCCACCTCCTGCGCTGTTCCTTCCTCCTCTGGGTCCTTCTGCCCCCTGGGGTTTCCTCCTTCCTGGACTCTTCTGACGCTGACCCCCCTGAGTCTTGCCCTTCCTTCCGGCGGGCTTTAGGACCTGGCTCCCTATCCGGGCTACCTGCTGTGCCGCTCGCCTGTACATTTGAACTTGGCGCGCGCGCCCAGCCTGTGACTTTCCTCTTGACCGTTTCCCCGCTCTCCGATGGAGGCGTGGTCAATCCTGACTCATCTCCTCTCTCTGGTGGTGAGAACACTGGTCCCGATGCCTGGGACTCCTCCCCCCCACTGCGCTCTGGTGGGGAAGCTGGTCCTGATTTCCAACTGCTGCTCAGGGAGTCCCCGCTGGCCCCTTCCTTCTGGGGTTTCCCCCTTGGCACCCCCCTTGCCCTGGCCATCGGCGCTCCTTTCTGTGAATCTTCCAATTCGCTGGAGAGACTCGTGGAATCTCTCTGACCACTGTCACTGCCTACACCCCCCTCGGATTCCTCCTCACTCTCCATTTGCTCTATCTCCTGTGTCTCTGCTCCTGAACCCCTGACACTTGCGTTTATTTCTGTGCTGATCCTGTTTGAGCTACTGCTGGTGGCAGGCCATCATGAGTTTTACATGTTTTCCTGCTGTTTTACCACTTGTTGTATTGTGGTTTTTCATCTTCTCCGAGAGCCTACAGGCTGAGCGCAAGCAATGATTTGCAAGCAATCACACAAGAGAGGAAATGAGTTAAGCCTCTGGTCTCGAGAGTGTATGGAAGATACCACAAGGGACAGAGAACAGTGTCTAAACAGCATTTTTTTAAAAACCAACACTTGTGCATAATGAATGTAATACAATCTGTGCCGCCATGGCTAGTTAAATATACAATTTTGGGCATTCAGAAATGTAAGGAGCTTAAGTGGAATTAAAAGCTGAAGGTCACCAATCAATCCTCTAATTTTTCAAAACAAACAAGGAGGAGGTGTGTTTTCTAAGTTTTTACCTGGCCAGAGTAATGAGGCTTCCACATTGCTTATCAGTGAACCTGCATAGCCTTTGGCTCAACCGAAGCAATATGAAATGTCTGCAGCTTTCTAATTGCTGAGAAGGGGTCAGCTGAACGATGCTGACAAACAGAACAGCTACTCATCCCCTGGGGATAGGGAAACATCATTGCAGAGGCGGTGATGGGCTGGATCTGAGCCAATAAATTGTTGCTGAATCCCAAAAAGGCAGAGGCGTTATGTATTCCGAGTTCTTGAGTTCAGGCGATGGGAGGCAGCCAGTTTTCGATGGAGCTGAGCACTCTCTAAGAAGGAACAGGTCCTGTCATTGGAGGTCACCCCCAGTGGTTTGCCAGCTGTAGCTCCCCTTAGACAGAGGTCACTTGGTCACTGTGGTGTATTGGTTAGAGTTTCAGACTAGGACTTGGGAAACCAGGGTTCAAATCCCCACTTGGCCACGAAGCCTGCTGGGTGACCTTGGGTCAGTCTCTGCCTCTCAGCCAGTGTGGTGTAGTGGTTAAGAGCGGTAGTCTCATAATCTGGGGAACAGGGTTCGCGTCTCCACTCCTCCACATGCAGCTGCTGGGTGACCTTGGGCTAGTCACACTTCTCTGAAGTCTCTCAGCCCCACTCACCTCACAGAGTGTTTGTTGTGGGGGAGGAAGGGAAAAGGAGAATGTTGCTGCTTTGAGACTCCTTCGGGTAGTAATAAAGCGGGATATCAAATCCAAGCTCTTCTTCTTCAGCGTGACCTACCTCACAGGGTTGTTGTGGGGATTAAATGGGGGGGGGAGATCACCATGTACACCACCTGGAGCTCTTTGGAGAAAAAGGAGGGATATAATGAAACATTTTTTTAAAAAAAAAATGGTATAGTAGCCTCCAGATTGGACAATTGCAATGTGCTGTACAAGGGGTTGCCCTCGAAGATGATTCAGGAACTTGTTTCAAAATTTTGGGTTCCATTCAGAGTTCATGTAAACCCTGCTTCAAAACAGCTACACAAGTTGCCTGTTTGTTTCTGGGTGCAATTCAAGGTATTCGTAGTAGTGTTTTAAACCCTTAAACCCCATCCTCTTGGGTGTTAAGATCTACAGAGTGGGCTCTCTTGGTAGTTCTGCCATTCTCAGAAGTGTGGGAAACAGGAGAGGCATTTCCCTGTGGCAGTCCCAAAATTGTTGAGCTCCCCCCCTACAGAGTTGTGTCTGCCAGTTTCACTGTACAGTATAGCTTTCCCCATTTGCGGAAGGCACCCCTCTTTACCCTGGTCTTCAGCAGTTAAGATGTTTTATTTTGTTGTACTCACTTCTTTTGCTGAATTTATCCTGGGCTTTTTCCCTCATTGGTACAGTTTTACTTGTTTTTCTTTTATAATTACACCTGGTTTTATAACTGTATATTTTATGGTTGTTGACTTGCACTGGGACATTACAGTGAAGGGCAGGTAAGAAATATAAAATATAAAATATATATTGCATATAAAATAAAGCAGGGATGACTAGCATTTGACAGAAAGGGACAAGGGTCACACAGATATGTGGTTAACTCTTCAGGGGCTGCAGGGGCATGTCAAAGGGGGGTGTCAAAACTGAAAAGTAGGCGTGGTCTTTTTTAAGGGTATTTTGGGAGGGCAAAAACAAATCACAGCAGGAAACATACATTTAATTTTATTTTTTAAAAAATGGACAAGGGGGGGCACAAAAAACCTTTTGGCGTTACATAAAGTGTATCTCTGGGAGCAACTAATGAAACTTTTCTTTTTTTAGTTTAATTTTGTAAAAGCGTATTAACTAGGCAAATTTGTTGTTGTTTTGAAGAACCATAGAAAAATTTGGATGTGACAGTACAATAGCTTTGGGACCTTTGGGAAGAGTCAGCAATTTTTTTATGGAGAGCTTGTGGGGGGGTGTTTCCACAAAAAATAATAATAATTGTCAGCTGGATGTGACGTTCAGCCCATGGTCTGTTCAAAGCTCTGTTTTAAAATGAGTGTCAAGCAGCAGGGCCAATGATGCCACAAAGGCTAAGATCCTAGAATGCTTTGCATATTCACTGATGTGCAGTGTACTCTTTTTTTTGGATCGCCATCAGGTGTTACAGTTATGCACATGGTAAGTATGTGTATCAGGTTAGTGGGTTATACAATACAAGCCCGCAAGAGATTGCTTGGAAAACGACAAATGTACAACCAGAGAAGGCACAGTGTAGGTTGACTCCTAGTTTATTATAGCACAGAGCCTGAGGGCAGGCTTTAGGGAAAAGATTTCTGCCTCCAGGTGCCTGGAAGTTATGGATTTTGCAGCTTAAAGATCTCGCTTGTTTCCTTGCCTTAGACACAAAGGTTTGAAGGTTCAGTGCCTGAGCAGCAACTTTCTTCAAGACAACTTGAGCTTTGCAAGAAACTTAAAGCATTGCCTTGTTACGCCCTTTCTGTTCAGTCTGTGCAACTACTCTGTGCCTGTTTGAAAGCTTTGAATTTAACTCGGATGAGAGGGAGGTAAAGAAGGGTAATGGCAGCCCAGAGCAAAATCAGCCACCGACTGAAGTAGCCCTTTCTCTCTCACAAAGTGGGTACTTTTGCTCTCTTCCCTATCACTTGGAGCACTGAGAGCAACACCAAAAAGGGGGGAGAGGAAAATGTTTAAGAAGTGTAGGCAGAGGAAATATACACTGGTAAATAACCTATGGAAATAGAGGTCTGGTCTTTGGGGATGGGGAACAATGTTAGAATTCCTGTTCCATGATTGCAGTCATGGGATTTTTGTCTTTCACATGATGTTATATGTTTTGACTCCACAGAGTGGGAAGTTATGGAGACAGGATGTTTGTGTTACTGTGTTCCATGATGTGGCACTATTGTCCTTGTTTTTCTCTCTCTCTTTGCTGTCTGATGCTAGAGAGAGAGGGAGCCATGTTGCAGTGCTCCGTGTGTGTTTATATGTAAATAAAGTAGATTAGCCAAAATGCTGAGTTGCTGAGGTCTGTCACGCAAGGTGTTGCAAACTCTGCAGATCCCTAAGTGTGCCGGTGTCTGTTGGCATCGCTGTGAGGTTCTGGCAGAAGAAAGCTTTTGAAGCTCCTGAATGAAAGACCAGGAGGGAGGGAACATGCCAGTCGGGCATGTGTCTCTGCCAGGGTCCTACTCGAGTGTAGGCTGAACTCCTGACAAACATGTGGCCCTCCAGATGTTGTTGGATTCAAAGTCTCCTCTGCCCCAGCCACTATGGTCAATCAGAGAGGATGGAAGCTGTAGTCTGGCAAAGCTGAGATAGCTCAATTGATAGAGTATCAGACTCTTAATATCAGGGTTGTGGGTTCCAGCCCCACCTTGTGCAAAATAATTCCTGCATTTCAGGGGGCTGGACTAGATGACCTGCATGGTCCCTTCCAGCTTTATGATTCTGTGATTCTAGCACCTGCAGGGCAACTCATTCCTCAGTCCTGTTGTTTACCACCTGCCTAGACGTGACTAATGGCGACCACGTGGTACACTACAGTCCAGAATAGAAATCAGTCCAGCAACTCCAAACCGTATTTGCTTCTGCTGTTGTTTTCAGCCTGCTAACAATACACATCTGATTGCATTCCTCCACCCCACCCTGCTATATCAATTGTTTCCTTTGCATTGGAATTTATGGTGTGGAAATAATCACACCACAGATTACGTTGATTATTTGTATCTTGCATAACTCATTGTGGAAATTTTGTTAAATAGTGGACGGCAAGATGAATGTGGCATAAACTGCAGAAAAACTGAAGCAGCTGGTGATGCCAGAGGCAGAAATCGCAACCAGTCTATAACTCTAATGGCCCTTCGGCACCCACTGGCTAATGATCCTAACATGCATTTCTCATTTTGAGGAAGGAGGCATTTTGGGGGGCACCAAAAGGTTGGCTTTTGAAAATGCAGCCATTGGTGGGTGGGAATTAAAAACTAAAACCTGTAGGAAGATTGGCAGATGAAGATGATGGACTTTTCGGAGCTAGCCAACCTGACTGGAAGAGTCCGTGACCAGAAGGAGGAGGATCACCAAGAAGAATGGAAGAAATTTAAAGACTATTTAGTTAAATATGTTAAACTAACTTAACTGGGGAAAGCTTTCAAAAACCAGCTAGGCTTAGGAATTAAATATGTAGGGTGATGAAATAACATGCTCAAAGTTAAACTGCAAAGCAAGAAAGATGTTAAGTGAATTAGTTAAATTTTTAAGAATTTAGGTTTTGGAAAACCGTTAAAATGATTTACACTGAAATTCAACCAGGGGGATACGAGAAAGTCACTTAATAATGTTAATTGGATTAGTTTTAGTAAGCTTATGATTTATGTTTGTTTGTGTATCTGTTTTGTTTGTCTACAAAAAAATTTTTTGTGGAAAATTAATTTTAAAAAATGAAAAATAAAATAAAAACTAAAACCTGTAGTTTGAGGAGAAATAAACCCATATTTTTAAAAAAGCAATGCGCAGGAGAGTAAGAAACAAGCATGAGATTTTGGAGGACTGGGTTACCTTAGTTCCCACTTCGTTGAATCTGCAGTGGTTTTATATGATTAGGAATAGTTGTTGTTGTTGTTGTTGTTTAGTCGTTTAGTCGTGTCCGACTCTTCGTGACCCCATGGACCAGAGAACGCCAGGCACCTCTGTCCTCCACTGCCTCCCGCAGTTTGCTCAAACTCATGCTGGTAACCTCGAAAACACTATCCAACCATCTCGTCCTCTGCCGTCCCCTTCTCCTTGTGCCCTCCATCTTTCCCAACATCAGGGTCTTCTCCAGGGAGTCTTCTCTTCTCATGAGGTGGCCAAAGTACTGGAGCCTCAGCTTCACAATCTGTACTTCCAGTGAGCACTCAGGGTTGATTTCCTTCAGTATGGAGAGGTTTGATCTTCTTGCAGTCCATGGGACTCTCAAGAGTCTCCTCCAGCACCATAATTCAAAAGCATCAATTCTTCGGCGATCAGCCTTCTTCATGGTCCAGCTCTCACTTCCATACATCACTACTGGGAAAACCATAGCTTTAACTATACGAACCTTTGTTGGCAAGGTGATGTCTCTACTTCTCAAGATGCTGTCTAGGCCTGTCATTGCCCTTCTCCCAAGAAGCAGGCGTCTTTTAATTTCGTGGCTGCTGTCACCATCTGCAGTGATCATGGAGCCCAAGAAAGTAAAATCTCTCACTACCTCCATTTCTTCCCCTTCTATTTGCCAGGAGGTGATGGGACCAGTGGCCATGATCTTCGTTTTTTTGATGTTGAGCTTCAGGCCATATTTTGCGCTCTCCTCTTTCACCCTCATTAAAAGGTTCTTTAATTCCTCCTCACTTTCTGCCATCAAGGTTGTGTCATCTGCATATCTGAGGTTGTTGATATTTCTTCCGGCAATCTTAATTCCGGCTAGGGATTCATCCAGCCCAGCCTTTCGCATGATGAATTCTGCATATAAGTTAAATAAGCAGGGAGACAAAATACAGCCTTGTCGTACTCCTTTCCCAATTTTGAACCAATCAGTTGTTCCATATCCAGTTCTAACTGTAGCTTCTTGTCCCACATAGAGATTTCTCAGGAGACAGATGAGGTGATCTGGCACTCCCATTTCTTTAAGAACTTGCCATAGTTTGCCGTGGTCGACACAGTCAAAGGCTTTTGCATAGTCAATGAAGCAGAAGTAGATGTCTTTCTGGAACTCTCTAGCTTTCTCCATAATCCAGCGCATGTTTGCAATTTGGTCTCTGGTTCCTCTGCCTCTTCTAAATCCAGCTTGCACTTCTGGGAATTCTCGGTCCACATACTGCTTGAGCCTTCCTTGTAGAATTTTAAGCATAACCTTGCTAGCGTGTGAAATGAGTGCAATTGTGCGGTAGTTGGAGCATTCTTTGGCACTGCCCTTCTTTGGGATTGGGATGTAGACTGATCTTCTCCAATCCTCTGGCCACTGCTGAGTTTTCCAAACTTGCTGGCATATTGAGTGTAGCACCTTAACAGCATCATCTTTTAAAATTTTAAATAGTTCAGCTGGAATGCCATCACTTCCACTGGCCTTGTTATTTGCAGTGCTTTCTAAGGCCCATTTGACTTCACTTTCCAGGATGTCTGGCTCAAGGTCAGCAACCACACTACCTGGGGTATACGAGACATCCATTTCTTTCTGGTATAATTCCTCTGTGTATTCTTGCCACCTCTTCTTGATGTCTTCTGCTTCTGTTAGGTCCTTTCCACTTTTGTCCTTTATTGTGGAAATCTTTGTACGAAATGTTCCTTTCATATCTCCAATTTTCTTGAACAGATCTCTGGTTCTTCCCATTCTATTGCTTTCCTCTATTTCTTTGCATTGCTCGTTTAAGAAGGTCTTCTTGTCTCTCCTTGCTATTCTTTGGAAATCTGCATTCAATTTCCTGTATCTTTCACCATCTCCCTCGCATTTTGCTTGCCTTCTCTCCCCCGCTATTTGTAAGGCCTCATTGGACAGCCACTTTGCTTTCTTGCATTTCCTTTTCATTGGGATGGTTTTCGTTGCTGCCTCCTGTATAATGTTACGAGCCTCCATCCATAGTTCTTCAGGCATTCTGTCCACCAAATCTAAATCCTTAAACCTGTTCCTCACTTCCACTGTGTATTCATAAGGGATTTGACTTAGATTGTATCTTACCGGCCCAGTGGTTTTTCCTACTTTCTTCAGTTTAAGCTTGAATTTTGCTATAAGAAGCTGATGATCTGAGCCACAGTCAGCTCCAGGTCTTGTTTTTGCTGACTGTATAGAGCTTCTCCATCTTTGGCTGCAGAGAATATAATCAATCTGATTTCGATGCTGCCCATCTGGTGATGTCCATGTGTAGAGTCGTCTCTTGTGTTGCTGAAAAAGCGTGTTTGTGATGACCAGCTTGTTCTCTTGACAGAACTCTATTAGCCTTTGCCCTGCTTCGTTTTGATCTCCAAGGCCAAACTTGCCAGTTGTTCCTTTTATCTCTTGACTCCCTACTTTAGCATTCCAATCCCCTATAATGAGAAGAACATCCTTCTTTGGTGTCACTTCTATAAGGTCTTGTAAGTCTTCATAGAATTGGTCAATTTCAGTTTCTTCAGCACAAGTAGTTGGTGCATAAACTTGGATTACTGTGATGTTAAAAGGTCTGCCTTGGATTCGTATCGAGATCATTCTATCATTTTTGAGATTGCATCCCAGTACAGCTTTCACCACTCTTTTGTTGACTATGAGGGCCACTCCATTTCTTTTATGGGTTTCTTGCCCACAGTAGTAGATATGATGGTCATCCGAACTGAATTCACTCATTCCCGTCCATTTTAGTTCACTGATGCCCAGGATGTCAATATTTATTCTTGCCATCTCATTTTTGACCACCTCCAACTTACCCAGGTTCATGGTTCTTACATTCCAGGTTCCTATGCAATATTTTTCTTTACAGCATTGGACTTTCCTTTCGCTTCCAGGCATATCCGCAACTGAGCGTCCTTTCGGCTTTGGCCCAGCCGCTTCATCAGCTCTGGATCTACTTGTACTTGCCCTCCGCTCTTCCCCAGTAGCATGTTGGACGCCTTCCGACCTCCTAACCCTATGTATTCTCTGCCCAGTGCAGAGAATAACATCAAATAGAAGGCTGCGGTAAAGTAGGCCACCCAAGAGAAGCAATGCCTTATGAACTGCACTCTGAGTCTTTAGCAAAGGAGCCATTGATAAATGTACATGGTGGTTTTTATAATATGAATATTGCAAGGAAGTGGGTTGTCATAAAAAAAAAGCTCAGATAATTGAGCTTCCTCATCCAGCGGGTACCCAATATTTAAATAGAATATGTGAGCAGTGTATAACAGCTTTCTGTGATAAGTTCTCAAATGGAAGCAGAGCTTTTACTCTTGACTGAGGCATGAAATGTCAGCTCTTGGAGATTAGGATGCTGCAGTAGGATTGGCTTAGGAATTGCCAGAGTGGAAAGCAGCGCTTTCATTCTAATATGGGCTTGTTCCCTAATGCGTAAAAGCAAAGCTTCCTTCTCCTCTTGCTTGCAAAAATGCTAACTCGGCTCCACATTTTCTGTTTGTATACTTAGATGCAGCTATGGGGTGAAATTCACCTGCCTGGATTAATAATAATAAGTCACAGAGAGGTGATTTGGACGAAGGCAAATAGAAGCACATTATCTCAGTGAACCCGGTACACTAATCCTGAAAATATCTTTTTTAAAAAAAGAAAAGAAAATCCACCACACTTGGAAAAGCTACTAAAATACTCCCACACAATCAGCCAAAAAGATCAGTAGAACCAGCAAGTAGCAATCAAGATAAAAGACAGGAAGAGCACTTCTTGACTGTTGCTATTTTGGGTTGGGATTCAACCACAAACTTAATAAATTCAGGTTGCACTTTTACAGTTAATATTGAGGTTCTGGACTTTTTGCAGTAAGGAAAGTGATGTTCTGGAAAGTGTAGGCTATCAATTGCTCTAACACAGCATCATCTAACCTCTAGTAATTAAATCAGAATGAATGCTCTTTAAATAGTCTAATCTCCTTGCGAACAAATCAGGATGAATGTTCAATAAACAACTCATATGGAAGTGCTCCATGTGAAAGGTAAGTTAGAAGGATCATAAAAACCATCAAAAGCTGTCACAAGCACAAAAGTGCAAGATAGACTTTGCCTGCTGCCTAGAAGATAAGAAAGTTGGCACCAGCTGAACATGTCAGAGCAGAGTTCCAGGAGCCCAACAGTGCTGTGGAAAAGGCCCTTTCTCTGATAGTCATAAATCCAAACTTCAAAGGCTAAAGAAGAGGTCTAAAGTGGCAAGCAGGTTCATGGAAGAGAAGGTGGTCTCCTAGATCTCTCAGTGAGACAACCGCTTTGAATGATGCCACAAGGACAGAACTGGTGATGAAGGCAGGACTTAGCATAGTAGCACTGAAACATCTGATTGTGCTGCTGGGATATTTTTCAGCACCCCTGAAATGGAAAATGCACCCCATGAGAAAGTCATGCCCCTAATGGGAAGGGTGATTGCAGTGAGAAAACGTGGAGGTTTTTTTGAAGTGCATGGGGATATATTAATTGACCTGTAACATTATTCTATAAGAATGTCCCTGGGAGACATGCTATGTCATGACTTAACATTGTTCCCAGGAGTATTCTGACCTAGATTCCTAGGTCAGTGGATGTTAAAGTTTAAATTTAAGTTTGAAAAGCAACCTTATGGAGTTGGTCACCTTATGGAGTTAAGTAAGCTAGGGCTCCCAGTACATTTTCGAGCACAATTCAAAGTGTTGGTGCTGACCTTTAAAGCCCTAAACAGCCTCGGTCCAGTATACCAGAAGGAGCGTCTCCACCCCCATCATCCAGACACTGAGGTCCAGCTCTGAGGGCCTTCTGGCGGTTCCCTCACTGTGAGAAGCGAAGTTACAGGGAACCAGGCAGAGGGCCTTCTTGGTAGTGGTGCCCACCCTGTGGAACGCCCTCCCAGCAGATGTCAAGGCAATAAACAACTATTTTACTTTTAAAAGACAGCTGAAGGTGGCCCTGTTTAGAGAAGTTTTTTATGTCTGATGCTGTATTGTTTTTTATATTCAGTTGGAAGCTGCCCAGAGTGGCTGGGGAAACTCAGCTAGATGGGTGGGGTATAAATAATAAATTATAACTATAATTAGTGTAGACAACCACTACCACCAAAATGTTAGCAAAATTCCAGGGACACCCCCCCCCCGCCATGAATGGCACAACACCCCCATTTTGCAGGTGAGAAAAAGTGAAAGAACCTGCAAGTGTGTTTGTGTTTTTGGCCCACCTTTACTTACCATCATTGGCAAAAGGTGATTATTGTGGTAGAGGATCGTATCCACATTTTTCTGGGGCCATATTTGCTGCTGAGAAAAAAGTGAGCCTTTCCTGAAATGCACTTTGTCCTCCTGTTTGGCGCAGTTTAGCATGTGGGCCATTCTTGCACTGTCACCTTCTCCATGAGTCACACAGATTCCAAGGGATGCCAGTCTTGTGTTAGATTCATTATGTGATTGGCTGGCTGCTTTCAGAGCTGCCTGTTTAGTATGCAGTGTGGTGGTTCCCATTTCACATGGCTATCTTTGATAAGGACAGGCACATCTCTGCAGTGTTTGACATATCGGATCAGGCGTTCCTCTGGTCCAGCCATCTGTTCCCAAGAGTAGTCAGCCAGACACTTTTTAGGATACTTGCAAACAGAGTGAGATGGAAATAGCCCTCCCTTGCTGTTTGTCCCCAGCATTTGCTATTCAGAGTGTATTCCTGGTCTGTGTTGATCTCAAATGCTCATAAGTCTGTTCTGTCTCCTTTTCCCATCAACCTGCTTTTCTTTAAAATCCATATAAATATCTGTTTTCAAATATGTGTTCTATCACAAAAATCCATACATAAATGCATGTTTTAGCTCATCATATGCATTTCCAAATGTATTTGATCCTAGAATACTTACATTCTGGTATTTTTTTAAAAAATTGAAACTTGTATTATAAAATTCAGGAAATTGTGAAATCCAAAAGACAATTACACCCTGAGCCATATGTTAGCAGGGGAGGTCCAAATTACGTATGTTCAATGGGAAAATATGGACCAGATGAAGTTATTCTCCATCCTTAATTTCAGATTTATAATTTAAAATGCTTTGTTAGGGAGTCTTCCTGTGAATTTAGTCCATGGGTAGGCAAACTAAAGTCTGGGGGCTGGATGCGGCCCAATTGCCTTCTGAATCCAGCCGGTGGACGGTCTGGGAGTCAGCATGTTTTTACATGAGTAGAATGTGTCCTTTTATTTAAAATGCATCTCTGGGTTATTTGTGGGGTCTGCCTGGTGTTTTTACGTGAGTAGAATGTGTGCTTTTATTTAAAATGCATCTCTGGGTTATTTGTGGGGCATAGGAATTTGTTCATTCTCCCCCACCCCCAAATATAGTCTGGCCCCCCACAAGGTCTGAGGGACAGTGGACCGGCCCCCTGCTGAAAAAGTTTGCTGACCCCTGATTTAGTCTATTCCCCTCTGATTGTATGGAACCATTTAGGAGAGGGGTATATTTGAGGCTCTGTGGACTATTAATAAACTTGAGCCGAACCAAACTATGAAATTAGCAGCCGCATCATCTGTACCCTGCAGACACCCACTACAATGAGACTGCAAAACTTCATTGTTGTTGCTTGGTGCATTTATTCTGAATGAATCATTGCTTTCTTTGGCATGTGCACATGGTGAACATGTGGTGAAGGGGAGGGGAAGATGGGCAGTGCTTCCATATGTCTAGCGTACATCACAGATACAACATACTGTATATCGACTTGTAGCTGCTGGTTTTGTAATATGCATAAAGGCCCTTGACTTTTAGAAAAAGAGTCACAGGTTATACGCAGTGTGAGCAATTCCAAAATCTAGAAGGTTCCTCAACCTAGATACAGTTCTTCCCAATCTACTGTTATGAGTTGGGGAGTGGGGTAGGTTGTATGCGAAGATCCTTTATATTCCTGGAATAGCCAGGCTAGCTTCCTTGTGAGATAATGAGTGGGCACCCTTCCTACAACTGGCTGGTAGATAGGACAAAGGCCAGAGTTGAGAGTGGAGTTATGTGAGCAAGAAGCAAGAAGCAAAGCTGAGCAGGGCAGCTGAGCGACAAAGCCATGCTTAATTTCTGCTGGAATCCAAGGCTGTGGCAAGACCCTTTTAGAGTTAATGCTGGGAACCCCTCCATCGTAGGCTCAGGTTGTATAGATGTGTGAATAAACCATATATCATAAAGACATCACAGTCTCTCCTGTACCTCATTCCAAAGGAAACACAAACCCTGGAACCCCAGGAATCTCACGTCAATCGGAGATTGCAGTTAAGGTTAGGGTTTGATCCAGTTCATATTTAAAGGCAAACCTACCTGACTGACACTTTCTGAAACCATATGCGAGCTGATACAGTTAGCCATCCTTCAACACTTGCATTTACCTGAATTTTGCAACACAGTTCTCTAGCCAAGTAATGTATGCAAAAATGCAAAATACTGTTGTAAAGTGTGCCTATAAATGCATAGATTAGTGAAACCATAATACAAAAATGCATTCTGTTAGGGAAAATAGCTTAGGGGAAATGTGTAATCAGGCAATAGTGCTTTGCAAAAACGTGTGCCTTAGGAGAAATTAGCACTAAAATGCTGGTGCATTTTCAGGAGGACTTGGGGAGATGAGTAACAGAGAGGAATTGACAGATTTGTGCATCCCTGGTAGCCAGTATCTCCTCCAGAACAAGCAGGACACATCCCATTGGCTATCCACTTGCGTCATCTAGAGTGGGAATTCTGTTTGTTGCAACACCCTCTGCCCTATTCAGAGGGTAATTTCAGGCCCACCACAGATAGGCTTAACCCGCAGGGATGCCCTGTGTGTGGTCATGCAGTTTTTAACAATCATCGCTGCAGACAGATCCACCACTCATCAGCTCGGGGATTCCCCTGTTTGCTATGTCTTGTTTCAACAGCTGCTGTTTCAGAAGCACTGCCTTCAAGCAAAACATCAACACGAGCAAATTCACTTTGCTCCTTGTAACAATGCTGCCACATTTCTTCACAAGATCGTGTATTTGAAATGGTCAGTCTATGTGCCGTTTGGATGGACTGCCAATTCTATTGCTAAGGGGGCTCCCATTTGCCTTGGCTAATGTTGCAACCACAAAAGCTCTTTTTGTCTCTTCTTCACATGGACACATTGGCTCAGAGGCTTAGCGGCCACAAACACTTTGGTAAGAAAGACTTTGATGGGGTTACGTTGTTCAAAACTCCCTGGAAACAGAGCAGCTAGCCTAGCTTGTGTAGAGGCTGAATGTTTTCCTTTTGTTCTCTTCTATTCTTAGCATCGCTACTCAGTTTCCATCCAGTTGCACCAGTAAACTCAACACCTGTCTTTCTAAATATAGACAAGTGTCTTTTCAGACCCTTCCCCCTTCCACTGTTTCCTTTCCCTGGAACGGATTCCAGTTTGTCTCTGTGACTGGCCCTTGCTGTTGTGTTTCCCGAATTGACCTTTATCATCACACTCCTTTTTAGGATCTTCTCTCCTTGTGAAAGGAAGGGCTTAGCAGGAATGGCGGATCTAGGCTGACATCAGGGACAGGTGAGAAATCTGATTTTTGTCTGCATTTTAATGAAAAGCTTCCTAATCCACACAGTCCAAGCCAATATGCTAACCGAAACATAGCTATTCTCTTAATTTTGCCCATTTCCAAATTTTGCACTAGTTTGATTCTTATTGTAGTTTATCTCAAAAATTCTCAATAATATTTTTTTTTGATGAAATTTGCACATTTCCCATTTTTGCAGTGCACTTCACCAGCAACCAAGATGTACAAAAGTGCATACATTAGGAGAAAGCATACATATGAAAGAATTCATTAGTGAAAGCAATGTCAGTGTGCATTAGATAGGTTGGCCCTAAAATGTGAACTGAATCAAATTTCTTCTCCGCCCTCAATCCTGAGATCCTTTTTTAAAAAACTTGGAAATAAAAAGGCAAAGGGACCCCTGACCATTAGGTCCAGTCGTGACCGACTCTGGGGTTGTGGCGCTCATATCACTTTATTGGCCGAGGGAGCCAGCGTACAGCTTCCGGGTCATGTGGCCAGCATGACTAAGCCGCTTCTGGCAAACCAGAGCAGCACATGGAAACACCATTTACCTTCCCACTGGAGCGGTACCTATTTATCTACTTGCACTTTGACATGCTTTTGAACTGCTAGGTTGGCAGGAGCAGGGACCGAGCAATGGGAGCTCACCCCGTCACGGGGATTCGAACCGCTGACCTTCTGATCAGCAAGTCCTAGGCAAAACCAGGACCTTCTGCATGCACAGAATGTACTCTGTCATTGAGCTATGGAACCTCTCCCCTCATTCTTGGAGAGGATGGCGGCGGAGGAACTGCAAGTGTTGTTGGATGACACAGCTCATCTGGATCCAGTCTTGGTTTAGGCCTGGTTTTGAAAGTGAATATTAGGCGTCAGAGGATCCAACCCCCCCACAGGGTAGGTTGCCAGGGAACGATAAGACCAGGAAAGTTCTTACCAATGTTGTTTATTCAATATTTACAGAGACAGGCTTAGAAAATGCAGCCTCCTGGAGCAATGGCGTTGCTCCGAGTGAAACCCCACCCCCTCCATCTCTCTCATTATGTGTCATCCCTACGGTAGCTGAGCTGTGCCTTCTGCCTCAGAGCTCTCTGCTCTCCTACTTTCAATGCCTGCCAGGTTCTGGGAGAGGGGGTGTCTGATAGATGATGATAGATAGATGATAGATAGATAGATGATAGATAGATAGATAGATAGATAGATGATAGATAGATAGATAGATAGATAGATAGATAGATAGATAGATAGATAGATATAGATAGATGATAGATGATAGATAGATAGATAGATGATAGATAGATAGATAGATAGATAGATAGATAGATAGATATAGATAGATGATTGATTGATAGATAGATAGATGATAGATAGATACATAGATAGATAGATGATAGATAGATAGATAGATAGATAGATAGATAGATGATAGATAGATAGATAGATAGATAGATAGATAGATAGATAGATAGATAGATAGATGATAGATAGATAGATGATAGATAATTTATTATGGTTGGAGACAAACTTATAAAACACACTTGGGGGTACAGTCACAGAAGGAAAACAAACAATTAAAACAATGTACAACAATAAATTACCGCAGGGAGTTGACCCAGAGTCACCCATAGAACCGAGTTTGGGGATTTTCTTAGCAAACTAGTTTGAGTTGGGAGATGGTCTGCGCCTACAGATCTGTACACAGAATCTGGCGACCATCCAGGTCATCTTCTGATCTTTGCCTAACAGGAAAAGATCGAATTTTTGCTTTTCCGGGAGCATCACCAGCAGGGGATCAATGGTCTTACTATGTGCCTCTTCATAAAACAGATATCTAAAGAACAAGTGCTCTGGGCTTCCTATCACCCCCAATGAACAGCGCAAAGTCTCTGAGGATATGCGGGGGGGGGGGTCTGGAATGCTTTCTAAAGACACCGAGTCTGTCAGTTCTCTCTCCCCTGGTGCTTCTTCTTCCTCCTCCTCCTCCTCCTCTCCCATTATTTCCCAGCTTTCCCCCTCATCTGCCTCTGAGTTGTGACCTCCCTCAACCCCCTCTTGTAATTCTGAACTGTCTCCTTTTTCTCTGGAAGGGTCAGGCTGGGGAAGCAGTCTCCACTATTCCTCCTCTGCCCAGTCCCTGACAGTGAATCAGCCTTGGTTGCCCTGACAGATGACCTGTCTCGGGAGAAGGTCAGGGGGAATGTGAGCTTGCTAGTATTACTCAGTTCCTCAGGGGCTTTTGATATCATTGACCATGGTATCAGAGGCACTGTATTACAGTGGTTCCCTTCCTAATGGCATGGCCAAGTCCAGAGAGTTGCATTTGGGGTCCATGGGACACTATTTTGTCTCCAGTGCTATTCAACTCTATATGAAGCCACTGGGAACAGTCACTAGGCGTTTCAGAGCATGATCACACACAACTCTACTTCTCCATAACATCTGACTCAGGAGAGGCTGTGCAAGCCGTGATCAGTGTCTTAATGCAGTGGTGGACCAGCTGAGGACCAATAAACAGAGTTTGAATCCTGGGAAGATGGAGGCTCTGTGGATAGCTTCTTCCCATGTCTGGAAGTTGGGTCAGTTGCCTGTCCTCGATGGAGTTGCACTCCCTCTGAAGGAGCAGGTACACAGCTTGGATATGTCCTGAATACATCTTTGTCAATAGAGGACCAAGTGACCTCAGTGGCTCAGAGTGCCTTTTACCAGCTTTGTCTGGTATGCCAACTACAGCCATACCTGGATTGGGATAATTTGCTCACTGTAGAGCACGCACTGGTAACCTCAAGGCTGGGCTAGTGCAATGGGCTTTGTACAGAGCTGCCCTTGCCCCTGGTTCAGAACTCCCACTGGTGAAGAACACAGAGCCCAGACTGGTGATGGGAACAGACAACCAAGAGCATGTAGCATCTTTGCTAAAACATCTGCACTGGCTTCCCACATCATACTGGGTCATGGTCAAGAGTCTTGTGCTGGATATACAAAGCCCAGAACAATTTGGGTCTGGGCTACCTTAATTCAGCTCGATCCCTGGGAACATCTGGAGGAGCATTGCTAGTTGTCCACCTGTGTTACAAAGGCCCAATGGTCCTCAACTAGAAGTCAGGTACTTAGCGTTACCAGTCCCATGTTCTGCAACATTCCTCCAGCAGAGATTCAGGAAGCATCCTCACTTTTCACTTTCAAGCATCTCCTGAAAAGCTTTTTATGCTGGCATGCCTTTTTAGTTGTTCAAAATGTCCCTTGCATACCCAGTCATTTTGACAATTGCTTCATATTGCTTTTAATTATTTTTTACGCCATTGTACACTGCCCTGATGTTTTTCAGGAGGTCGGTATAAAAATACTTTTATAAATAAATAATTTATTATTCTTATTCTTATTCTTATTCTTATTCCTCTTCCTCCTCCTCCTCTTCTTCTTCTTCCTCTTCCTCCTCCTCTTCCTCTTCTTCTTCTTCTTCTTCCCAACTGCTTCTTGGTCTCCCCAGCTAAGTCACGGACTGACTAGTTTTCTATAAGCTGCATTAAAAAAACCAAACCGAAAACCAAAGTATATTCCCTCCCTGTCCTCCCATTGCATCACCTCCTGGTTGACAAATCCGAATAATTAATTTTTTATCATTGTGCTCCTAGGCTGACATTTCCATCTTAAAAGAAAGAAAGGAGCATGTTTAATTAAAGAAGAAAGTGCTTGGGTTTAACAACACTTCAATCACACATACACAGTTTAATAACATGCTGTCCTTTCAGAGCAACACAGTCGCTTTTCAAGCAATATTTACTCCCCCCCTCCGCCATTTCTAAAGTCTGTTTTCTCAGAATCGTCGCAGCAGCAATCTGCCAAAAGCTGAACACAATTAGCAGAGACCAGAAGCATGAAATTTGTACACTCAGATGCTTTGGGAGTGACTGCATCCATTCATTTTGGGCTGTATCACTCAGTACCACACAGCGGCTTCTTGTTCCACCAATATTATTTCTGAATGACTTTGAATAAGACCCTTAACTGGGTTTAATTCTGTTTGCATTTGTGTCTGTGTGTTGGATTGGTTGGATGCAGAGGAATGCTGGGAGGAACCAGCTGGGGAACCACCAAGGGAAGACTCAGAGCCCAGGCAATGGTGGCGGGAGACAATGAGTGGTCAGAGGGGAAAGCTGCAGAGGTAACAGGGCTTAGTGAGCTGGGAGAGTCTGTGGCAGAGAGAAGCCCAGAATCAGAGGCAGAAGCTGAAACAGGAAAGGAGGAAGCCAAGAGGCATAGATGAGTCAGGCTGGTGAAGAGTCCTGCTGCGACAAGCTCCCATTCCCCCCTGACTCCCAGAACCAGAAGAGGCATGAAAAGGGAGGAGCCAAGGCAGGCAGGTAGGAACAGTCTCTGATTGCTTGGAAAAAGCTCTGGGGAGGAGCAGACAGCAGTGGGGAGGCAGGGACTTCAGTCTCAGCAACTGATTTCATGGAGTAAGACCTATGGGGAATGAGCTGTTGTGCTCATTAGGCCAAGTCAGTGCTCACTCAGCCAAGTCTGTGAAGAACATGGTTTTGCTCCAACTCTGGACTGTGCGAGAGATATAGATATCAGCATTTGTGTGCTGATTTTTAACACAAAAATTTCTGGGCAGGTTGCAATAAATCAGTAGACACAAAACCCCCAATCTAAATATAAAATTAAACATAAAACCATAAAATCAAAATCTGCCTTAAGTACAACACAAACAAAAACTCACCTCACCCCAGAAATTAAGACTCAAAAACTGCAGGCTGTTTTGTGCATTGCTACATTGCAAAATTTGTTTCATAACATTTGGAGGCTGAGTTTTTTCCCAGTAATGATGTGAAATGATCCTAAGTCAGGGAAAAAATAAATGGAAAATGTAGGCACTGGGCTTCCTTGCAGCTTCTTAAGTCAAGCAGTTTCTGGAAATGACAGGGGGTAAGCAAAGGAATTAAGATTTGTAAAGGAACTAAATGCAAGTTATCACCCTGATACATAATATTCACCCCAAGGTTCTGAAAGAACAGGCAGAGACAATTACAGGGCAGTTATCAATCATTTTTGACAACTCATTAAAAACAGATGAGTTACCAGTTGACTGAAGGACAGCAGGGGAAGTCACAGCATTTAAGCAGATGATAAACAGGAAATTAGATGCCATTGTAACCAACCTTAATACCTTATTTAAAGCATAAATGCTAAGAATAATTACTGCAATGCAAACTTTTCACTCCAAGGTGATTTAGATTAAGGTATCAGAGCCAGACATCCTGGAAAGTGAAGTCAAATGGGCCTTAGAAAGCACTGCAAATAACAAGGCCAGTGGAAGTGATGGCATTCCAGCTGAACTATTTAAAATTTTAAAAGATGATGCTGTTAAGGTGCTACACTCAATATGCCAGCAAGTTTGGAAAACTCAGCAGTGGCCAGAGGATTGGAGAAGATCAGTCTACATCCCAATCCCAAAGAAGGGCAGTGCCAAAGAATGCTCCAACTACCGCACAATTGCACTCATTTCACACGCTAGCAAGGTTATGCTTCAAATTCTACAAGGAAGGCTCAAGCAGTATGTGGACCGAGAACTCCCAGAAGTGCAAGCTGGATTTAGAAGAGGCAGAGGAACCAGAGACCAAATTGCAAACATGCGCTGGATTATGGAGAAAGCTAGAGAGTTCCAGAAAGACATCTACTTCTGCTTCATTGACTATGCAAAAGCTTTTGACTGTGTCGACCACGGCAAACTATGGCAAGTTCTTAAAGAAATGGGAGTGCCAGATCACCTCATCTGTCTCCTGAGAAATCTCTATGTGGGACAAGAAGCTACAGTTAGAACTGGATATGGAACAACTGATTGGTTCAAAATTGGGAAAGGAGTACGACAAGGCTGTATTTTGTCTCCCTGCTTATTTAACTTATATGCAGAATTCATCATGCGAAAGGCTGGGCTGGATGAATCCCTAGCCGGAATTAAGATTGCCGGAAGAAATATCAACAACCTCAGATATGCAGATGACACAACCTTGATGGCAGAAAGTGAGGAGGAATTAAAGAACCTTTTAATGAGGGTGAAAGAGGAGAGCGCAAAATATGGTCTGAAGCTCAACATCAAAAAAACGAAGATCATGGCCACTGGTCCCATCACCTCCTGGCAAATAGAAGGGGAAGAAATGGAGGTAGTGAGAGATTTTACTTTCTTGGGCTCAATGATCACTGCAGATGGTGACAGCAGCCACGAAATTAAAAGACGCCTGCTTCTTGGGAGAAGGGCAATGACAGGCCTAGACAGCATCTTGAGAAGTAGAGACATCACCTTGCCAACAAAGGTTCGTATAGTTAAAGCTATGGTTTTCCCAGTAGTGATGTATGGAAGTGAGAGCTGGACCATAAAGAAGGCTGATCGCCGAAGAATTGATGCTTTTGAATTATGGTGCTGGAGGAGACTCTTGAGAGTCCCATGGACTGCAAGAAGATCAAACCTCTCCATACTGAAGGAAATCAACCCTGAGTGCT
Organism: Podarcis gaigeae; assembly: GCF_964106915.1. Taxonomy (NCBI): domain Eukaryota; kingdom Metazoa; phylum Chordata; class Lepidosauria; order Squamata; family Lacertidae; genus Podarcis; species Podarcis gaigeae. The sequence continues at coordinate 42,645,595 of NC_139688.1, forward strand.
CACTGGAAGGACAGATTGTGAAGCTGAGGCTCCAGTACTTTGGCCACCTCATGAGAAGAGAAGACTCCCTGGAGAAGACCCTGATGTTGGGAAAGATGGAGGGCACAAGGAGAAGGGGACGGCAGAGGACGAGATGGTTGGATAGTGTTTTCGAGGTTACCAGCATGAGTTTGAGCAAACTGCGGGAGGCAGTGGAGGACAGAGGTGCCTGGCGTTCTCTGGTCCATGGGGTCACGAAGAGTCGGACACGACTAAACGACTAAACAACAACAACAAATCAGAGCACTGAGAGAGTGGTAAAAGGCAGAGGTCAGTCCTGATCACCTTTTTCGTAGCTAGGACTTTTGTGTGGGAAGAGGGCGGGGAAGATGCTAGGCAAGGAAATTGATGGGATGGAGGAAATGGAGAACAACTTATCTATTACGCTGTCCTCATCAATCATTGCTTAATGAACTATAAGTAGCATGGATCAGAATCCTAGTATCTCTAATGGTCACAGGGAAGGAGATGCTTTTTTTGCAACAGAAATCCCTTTTATTGGACCAACAAGTTGCTCATGTCAACACCGTATATCTCAAGCACTCTTATACTGTGCCCCAAGGAATATTGGGAATTGTAGTTTGTTAATGGTACTGAACTCACAAAGTTACAATTCCAAGCACAGTTCCCAGGATTCTCCATGACAGTGAACATGGCATAAAGGTAAAGGTAAAGAAACCCCTGCCTATTAGGTCCAGTCGTGGCCGACTCTGGGGTTGGGGCGCTCATCTCGCTTTATTGGCCGAGGGAGTCGGCGTACAGCTTCCGGGTCATGTGGCCAGCATGACTAAGCCGCTTCTGGCGAACCAGAGCAGCACACGGAAACGCTGTTTACCTTCCCACCGGAGTGGTACCTATTTATCTACTTGCACTTTGATGTGCTTTCGAACTGCTAGGTTGGCAGGAGCAGGGACCGAGCAACGGGAGCTCACCCTGTCGCGGGGATTCGAACCGCCGACCTTCTGATTGGCAAGTCCTAGGCTCTGTGGTTTAAACCACAGCGCCACCCGTGTCCCTTTTTATGTGGCTAGGAGCTTTAAAATCTTGGAGTTCAATTTTTACAGCACTTGTTGTTCTTTTGGGAAGACTTTCAGTGTTCAAGGTAAGAGCAGAAATTAGTTATTGCCTGAAGCCAGGAGAATGTTTACTTTTCAGGGTCTTTCCTGTGTGCCAGGCCAAAATTCAACAAATAAAGCCTTTCCCCCTTCTTCTCTTGTTCTCAGATGGTGAGAGAAGGGCAGAAGAGAGCAAAAATTTAGGAGATGTCCGAATGTTGCATTCAATAGAAGCCGATATGTAGCACCCAGATACTCTGGCTGCAAAGAAGGAGCGGTGAAGGCTTGACTTAAACCCTTTCCAGTTGTTCAGTCACCTCACATGTAAGTAAAGTCACAATAAGAAGTGGAGTGCGTGGGCCAAGCCCCACCCCCTTTGGTGTGACATCTATCCATTCATTTGAGGGGCGAGGTCTGACATGGGATGAAAGGTCCATGTAGAGATTTAGGTAAAGGGTAAAGGGACCCCTGACTATTAGGTCCAGTCGTGGCCGACTCTGGGGTTGCGGTGCTCATCTCCCTTTATTGGCCGAGGGAGCCGGCGTACAGCTTCCGGGTCATGTGGCCAGCATGACAAAGCCGCTTCTGGCGAACCAGAGCAGTGCACGGAAACGCTGTTTACCTTCCCGCCAGAGCAGTACCTATTTATCTACTTGCACTCTGAGGTGCTTTCAAACTGCTAGGTTGGCAGGAGCAGGGACCGAGCAATGGGAGCTCACCCCGTAGCGGGGATTCGAACCACGACCTTCTGATCGGCAAGTCCTAGGCTCTGTGGTTTAACCCACAGCGCCACTCACGTCCCAATTTAGAGATTTAGATTCTGGCAAAACCTGGATTTTAAATAGAGGATGGAGGCTTGAAGAGGCTCCAGACTTCACTTTCAATAAACAATTAAATTACTTTTAAAAGACAACTGAAGGAGGGAAGTTTTTAATGTCTGATGCTGTATTGTTTTTAATATTAAGTTGGAAGCCGTCCCAGAGTGGCTGGGGAAACCCAGCCAGATGGGCAGGGTATAAATAAATTATTATTATTATTATTATTATTATTATTATTATTATTATTATTATTATTTATTTCAACCTCGTGGATGGCTCTCAACAGCATACAGATGACAGCAGATGGGGCAGGGCTTTGGTAATGCATCCCTGCTTTTCCTAACACGCTTGCTTACACGTGAGGAGGCTGAATGGCCAAATAGGGCCCTTGCCCTGAGCTACGTATAAAAAACAGTCTAGTGTCAAATGCACAAATTATCACTTTCCAGGGTACAATTCCCTTCCCAGGATCTCTGCAGAAGTCGGTCGCCCGGTGGGGTTGCAATAGCCACAGCAATAGCCTCTTGTCAGTGGAGTGCCAGCTGCCATCATCACCCACTGAAATTAGTGGGTGGCGATGGACGCACCTTATCTCTAGAGCAGTGGGACCCACATGCATGCACTGGGAGGGTCACATAGCCTGTTTTTTCAAACACTGCAGCTGCTGATAAATCTTTTTAAACCGTTGAACAGAGCCAGCTCTACCATTAGGCGGCTGCCTCAGGCAGCCAGCTTGCAATGTCAGGGAAGTTATTTAATTTCCTATTTCTGTATTTTTACTGCTAGGGAGTGGGAGAGGTGTTTGTAAGGTTTTCTGCCTCAGGTGCCAGAATAACCTGGTTGGTCTTGAATCCTATATATCCTGACTTGACATAAGTAGAGGCCAGCATTAGGCTCTGACTTAAGCGGCCAAATGCCTTGGGCTGGTTCTGGCGATGACTTATGATTTTGTGCCTTTATTTGTTTATTTTTAAAACCCTACACGTCGTTAATAAATCATTCCATTTGTTTTGAAAGGTTTCTAAACTGTGTTCCGGGAGTAATAGCCCTCACAAGGTGATGTGCAGTTGTAAAATAAAATGTAACACTGTATACAGTACATCACCCATATAAACCCATACACCTGTTAAAGTCATGATACACATCTCATGTATGATCTAGTTGAGATTCCTGCAATTCAGGGGGTTGGGCTAGATGACCCTCGGGATCCCTTCCAACTCTTCAATTCTACAATTTTATATTTCAATGAATGATACAAATTGATGTAAAGCACAAGGCTTAATGAAATGTAGACTGATAAGTAGGTATAGGTTTTCAGCCTAAATTGATATGATATTTTCAGCAGGCAGTGGAATCTATAGGTATGGGGCCACCACCAAGAAAGCCCTGCTCCTGGTATCTACCACTCTAGCATCTTTCAGTGATGAGCCAGAGGGCAAGACCTTAGCTATGGATCTTAACGCACAAGCAGCCTTGTGCTGCTGCAGGTTGTGTTTCAAATAACAACGTCTCATCAGTTCTGCCATATTAACAAATATAGCCCTCAGTGATAACAAAGTTATCAATTATATCTTTATATGTGTCAAGACCACGGTTTTCCCAGTGCATCTCTAACCACATGAATTCACATCCTTTTTGCTTATAAATCAGTGGGAGCAAACCATTGCAGACTAAATGAATCTGGTAAGCCAAGTTGCCTTCAGCGATATTCTGATTTTGAGATTCCCCGCGAGCATTTTTCTGGACTGCAGAAATCAATTCCTAAACAAACAAGCAAACAAGCAATGAAATCAGAGATGCCAACTGCGTCCGTGGTTTCACTCCAGAAGAAAACAGTTACATCAGAGTACTTAGATGCACAAACGTACCACCAACTCTGCTCTCTGAGATTCTTAAGGTGGTCCAGCAGCATAGAGGGAACAACTGGTGGATGGGCGGTGTTAGAGACTGGGCAGAGGAGGAATGGTGGAGACTGCCTCCCCATCCTGACCCTTCCAGGGAGGAGGAAGAAGAAGACAGTATAGATTTGCAATAGGGTTTGAGGGAGGTCACACCTCAGAGGCAGATGAGGGGGGAAGTTGAGAAATCATGGGAGAGCCAGAATAGCTGGCTGACACATCATTAGAAAGCTGCTGACCTTAAAATCCTAAACGGCCTCGGTCCAGTATATTTGAAGGAGCGTCTCCACACCCATCGTTCTGCCCAGACACTGAGGTCCAGCTCCGAGGGCCTTCTGGCAGTTCCCTTGCTGTGAGAAGCCAAGTTACAGGGAACCAGGCAGAGGGCCTTCTCGGCAGTGGCGCCCTCCCTGTGGAACGCCCTCCCACCAGATGTCAAAGAGAAGAACAACTACCAGACTTTTAGAAGACATCTGAAGGCAGCCCTGCTTAGGGAAGCTTTTAATGTTTGATACATTACTGTATTTTAATATTTTGTTGGAAGCTGCCCAGAGTGGCTGGGGAAGCCCAGCCAGATGGGTGGGGTATAAATTATTATTATTATTATTATTATTATTATTATTATTATTATTATTATATTCCAGACCCACCATCTCGCAGAATGTGGTGGGCCTTAAAAGTAGGAGAGCAAAGAGCTCAAAGGCAGAGGACTTAGCAGCACCTGTAGAGGAGGTGATGATAATGACGAATGAGGAAGTGGGAGAGACGGGAGATGGAGATTCACTCGGGACAAGGCCATTATCCAAGATTCTGGGTTCTATAGCCTCTCTCTGTAAAGTTTGAAATAAAAAAGGACTGTAAGAAACCTTTCTTGTCTTTATACTTTCCTGGGCGGCCAGGAGCCGCTGATAGCACCGTGACAGGTGGGTTGCCTTGCCTTCCTGACATTCATGTCCCAGCCACTTATCAGGATGATGCAGGGGCGGGGAGGCAGCGAGCTCAGAGATCCAGTGCCAACCTGGAGCTCTAGCTGGTCATCCATGAAACTCTGTCCTGCCCCTCCTCCCCATGGTCCCGGTACTTGGCACTGGTGCCAGCAGGGTGGCTGTAAGCAGGATATAACTCTCCCTGCTGGCCACTCCTTAGTGATGTACTTTAAAGGTGCTCAGCACAGCAGCCCGTGGTCCTATTTACCTGTACTCTAAGGGGGCTCCTTTACCGGTAGATTCCACCAACTTCTGCCAAAAGGAAAGTGTTGCAGCAATTTCCCCTTCTCCATAATAGTGAATGGGGAGTGGGAGGAACAAAGCTTTTTTCTGAAACAGATCTGGATCATGAGCTGAACCAGGCAACCTCTTTGGACCACAGTGGGCTGCATCCCAAAACACTGTATCAGGATCTGAAGCAAAACTCATGGTCTGCACACACCCTTACCTCAGCCTGCTTAGCTTCAGCAGCAGAATGGGATTATGTGCCTTAAGACAAGTTTTGGATAAGGCATCTCTGTGTACTGTATTTACTAGCCACAGCCCTGAAGCCATTAATGCTAGGTGGCACCTACTTCACAACACGAAGAAGTTGGGGTGCATAGAAAATGTCCATCTCCCAGACCACTCTCTGCAAAACAGATTGGCCATGAAGATACAGAAGTTAGCCATCACTGTACCCGATTATTGCAGTGCTCTCTGCATGAGCGAATTCATCTTTTATTACTCTGCTGGCTTTATAGTCAGGGAGAATGCTGCTCTCACAAGGGTGAAAATTATGTGTGCATGGAAATTTGACAGCTGTCATCCATTTGGCGACTGCTGCTGTGATCTTAAACCCAGTCCTTCTGAACGAGAAAGTGGTATCTTTATAAGCAGGCGAAAGCTTTGGTCAATGGCGAAATGAAGTGTAGAATTGCCCACAAGTCCAGATCATTGCTTTTTCTACCCTTCTTGCATATTTAACCTTTACCTTTTGTTTCCAGCATGGATATATAGAGGAAGAAGCTTTGCAGTCACCCTACGTTTCCCATTAAGGCCTGTCCATCATGGAAATAGGAACAAATTCAATAAACTTATAATGGCTGTTCTATGAAAAGCTCACCTGCTCTGATTCTAAAACGGCAAATCCCTTCTGCTGGGGGCATGTCCATGCTTGGTGTTTTCATTTGTTGCTTTCACTGAAGGTGCTCTAAGCTTTCTGACAACATTCATGAAATGTGACAGCCTTCTACAACCTGTCCCCCCCTAGCTCCTTCAGACTACGATTTCCTTGGGCACCTGATAAAAAGGTAAAGGGACCCCTGACCATTAGGTCCAGTCACGGACGACTCTGGGGTTGCGGTGCTCATCTCCCTTTATTGGCCGAGGGAGCCGGCGTACAGCTTCTGGGTCATGTGGCCAGCACGACTAAGCCGCTTCTGGCGAACCAGAGCAGCACACGGAAATGCTGTTTACCTTCCCGCCGGAGTGGTACCTATTTATCTACTTGCACTTTGACGTGCTTTCGAACTGCTAGGTTGGCAGGAGCAGGGACCGAGCAACGGGAGCTCACCCCGTTGTGGGGATTCGAACAGCTGACCTTCTGATCGGCAAGTCCTAGGCCCTGTGGTTTAACCCACAGTGCCACCCATGTCCCTTGAGCACCTGATACATGCATTCATTTGCAGACCTCTCCCTAGTACATGTGACTTGGCTGAAGAAGCCACACTGCAAAATCTGGAGATGTGCGGGTTTTGAAGGATGGCTGGGTTTCAGTTCAGAAAGTGCACATTTGGTAAGTTTGCTTTTAAATGCGCACTGAATCAATTTTGTCCCCATAACTAGTTACAGTAGAAAACATCTGCATGGCATCAGGCCACAAAGGTCTAAAACTGGGCTGCAGCCTGCAAACATCAGGTCTTCTAACTGTCCCTATTTTCCAGGGACAGTCCCAAATTTACAGAAGCTTCTGATTTGATTTCAAAATGTTCCACTTTTGCTTAGGACATCCCTGTTTTCACCGGAGAAATATTGGAGGGTATAGAGTTATGCAACCCCCGAGCCAAGGAGATAAGGTAAGTAACTATACAACCTTTAGAAGATATCTGAAGGCAGCCCTGATAGGGAAGTTGTTGTTTTTTAAAATAATAATAATAATGTTTTAATATGTTTTTATATATGTAGGAAGCCACCTAGAGTGGCTGTGGCCACGCAGTGGGTGGGGTATTATTATTGTTATTATTATTATTATTATTATATTTTATTGAATAGGACATTGCTATGTTTATTGGAGAAATGTTGGAGGGTATCCTGCAACCAATGCGAGACATCAACTGTTCTTGATAAGAGATGCAATTTTGTTGCTGCTGCTGCTTAAGAAGTCATTGTGTCCTTAACTGCTGAAAAAGTGAGGTGAATATTTGGATTGTTTTGTGCGTCTCAGCCCAACTCTGAAAAGTGTTTGCTACTCTGAGGCATCTCAAGGATAACTCAGTATTTAGTGGGGTGACTAATACATTTCGTCCCCATCAACAGTTATCAGATTTATCGGATCATTGGTTTATCAAAATATAAGAAGAGCCAAAGAGTTTCTGCCGGGCAAAGATTGGATGAGCAAGAATGACCCCTTCGGCATTGCCAGTTAACCAGCAAATGCTCATACAGACATGATGCAGTGTTTCTAAAAATAAACATAGACTCTCTTGTGATTGGTTGTGAACGAGGGTTGGGATATATACTGTCACATTCTGGCCTTTGCCACAGCTTATTGCAAGCAGGAAAGAGTCACTCCGCCCATCTCTGCAGGCAGTTTTGGTGCTTTATACCTGATCTCTGGATTCCCAATCTTCTCGATGTACACTTTACATTGGAAGCAGAAATGGAATGGGAGCTGGTGGAAAGAGCTCAAAAAGAACTGACTGCATGACTTGGCTTTGATTAAAATCATTGAGGCAGAGGAAGAGTGTGATGCTCTTCTCACAACAGCACAGCAGTGATGAGAGAGAGAGAGAGAGAGAGAGAGAGAGAGAGAGAGAGAGAGAGAGAGAGAGCAGGGAATGGGATTCACTGTTTGCAAACATTGCAAAGTCACCCACGTCCTGGAAAAAGCGCTTTGAGACGGATTCAGCGAACGCATTCTGCTAGAGGAAGCCAGTGCAAAGACTCCTGCTAGCACAATAGGACTTTCCCCTTTTCCAAATCTGTGCAGAGAGTTGTGTGAACCCTCTCTGTTATGTACTGAAGTTCTCACCCTGGGCCAGCAGGGGGATACTGTAGATAGTTATGCAAATAAGGGATCGAAAGTGACATTCAGTGATTGGAGAGTTTTAGAAAATTGTTACAGTTACATTGTACTGGAGCTCTATATAAGCAGGCTGACTGAACCCTTCAGTTCAGTTCTGTTCTGGCCTGTGAATAAACAAGAGCTGTTTGAAGAATCGCTGTGTCGTCTGATATGTTCACCCACAACTTAACACTCCCCCCCCTCCAAGAACACTGTGGGGAGGCAGAGGAGAGAGGAGCTTATTCTGCTGCGTAAGCAGAAATCCTTACGCTGATGGCATGATCTCCTTATCGCTAGGTTGAATTCCATGCACCCTTTTTAGTGAAGCAGGGTACAAAAGTGGATCAAAGTGTTTGCACACCACAACAGTGCTAACTCCACACTTATTCAGGATGCTACTTGCCAGCTACCTAGCACTGAGACAGGAACCGTACTCCACCATGAGTGCTAGGGTGCCCAGAGTGGCTGTGGCAACCCAGTCAGATGTGTGTGGTATAAATAGTAAAATAATATTTATGGAATGGGACATCCCTATTTTCATTGGAGAAATGATGGAGGGTATGAAGGAGGCAGCAAGGCTGGTGCAATGTAAACACACCAACACATTTGCAATGTGCTGATCTCACTGCCCACTCCCCCCCCCCCGCTACTCTCCATTCCAGTAAAGGTAAAGGACCCCTGGATGGTTAAGTCCAGTCAAAGGCGACTATGGGGTTGCAGCTCTCATCTTGCTTTCAGGCCGAGGGAGCCAGTGTTTGTCCACAGACAACTTTCCGGGTCATGTGGCCAACATGATTAAACCGCTTCTGGTGCAACAGGACTGTGGGGTGTGAAACACAGAGCAGTCAAATACAACATTCCTAGAGTGGACATGTTTAGACATGAAGAGGGATGTTTGTCCAGCCAGTAGATAAACTTCCTGTTTCCTTCCGAGCTGGGACAAACTGCCTCTAGATGTGACCAGAGGTGGGCATGACCTTACCTGTGCAGGTAACAAAAGCACAGGGCTGGCCACCACACCACCTCTTCTCCATTTTGCTTTCATCGAAGAAGCATCCTTATGGGATAGATTCCACATGTATATATTTTGTAACCTAAGTCTGCCTTCTGGGATCCATCTGTGAACAGAATGTGTGAGTAAACTATTTTATACTTTTGATACAAGACTGTGTAATGTCTATTCCTTTTAGGAGGGAATAAAGGGGAATTGCCAGGAAACTTATTTTAGAGGATTACGCAAGCCTGGCCAAACCTATCTGCTATGTAAGTTTAAAAGGGGAATGTTACTCTGCTAAATTATAGAACTTGTTAATGCAAGTTGGAAAGGATATAATTAAAAAATATATCCACTCCTGCCTCCCTGAACATTCCCACAAGGACACCGTGACAGAAACCAGAGCGCACAGAAACGCCGTTTATCTTCCCGCCACAGTGGTACCTGTTTATCTACTTGCACTGGTGTGCTTTCGAACTGCTAGGTTGGCAGGAGCTGGGACTGAACAACAGGAGCTCACCCCATCGTGGGGATTTGAACCGCCAACCTTCCGATTAGCAAGCCCAAGAGGCTCAGTGATTTAGACCACAGCGCCTATACAGCAGTGGTGCAGTCAAAGAGAAGCTGGGTGAGCAGTAGAGCCCCACCACGACATCTACTACTTGGAGAAGGAATTAAATCTGGTCTCAAAATATCAACCCTGACCACCCTACAGAGATGCTAATACCACCATAGGCAAAATCCAGTTGTTGTTTTCATCAGTTGGAGTTCATCCAAATGGAGCATGCCCTTCCAAATTCAAGTTCTCTTTCTGTATTTGCTTTTATATTATACATTTACCTTAATTATCAAGGGCACGATTCTGAATAAAACGATTATATCATTTACCTCTGGGATTTCTATAAGCCTATTGAGTATGCATCATTAATAACAGAGAAGCTGACATTAGGCAGTTTATTTCTTACTTTCATTCTCAGCTCATCTTTTTGCATAATACTTAATTAAATCATTGTGATATTATTTGATCTTTTCAAGTCAAGGTTTGACAATTACTTTTTAATTTTAAAATGTGAAGGGAAATAATTTTTTTGTAACTGCAGAGACATCTCGGAATGTGTGTTTCGGCACTGATATCACATTGTTGGATATCTTTGAAGCATTTTGAGTGATAACAGATGGCTTGTTTTGCAGATGATTGATGAATAAATACATCCGTAGACCGGTGCAGAATGGGCTGCAGGAATTAGAGTTTTGCCAAATAACCTGCTAGAAAAGCTTTGCACCACCGCTGTGAGAAAGCATTATTTTGTGTTGAGGTTTCAGATATCAAGAAAGTAAGCTGTTTCATTTATTAATAGGGAAAGAGGGTTTTCATTTTGGGAGGCAGGTGGAAAGGACTGATGGTTTCAGCTTTCTGTTCAGTGGCAGAGATCCTCAAACGCCTCAGCATGAAGCGAACTTGTTTCTTCAAGCAAAATATCTGCCCTGGCCCAATGACTTAAATATATAGCACTCCAACAGAAGAAGAAGAAGAAGAAGAAGAAGAAGAAGAAGAAGAAGAAGAAGAAGAAGAAGAAGAAGAAGAAGAAGAAGAAGAAGAAGAACTGTCCTATTGTCACTCCACAGCACGTGACTATTAAGGGATGTAAGAGCTTCCCCTTCTTCATCATTGAAGGTACCATCAATAAACTCAGCCCCATGGCTGTCTGTTTAAAAGCTTTCAATTATTAGTAAATGCTAATTAAACAGGCAAATACAGGTAGCACCTGTATCTGTTTCAAATTGCCTGCTGAAGTGGATATAGCACCCAGAGATGATTTGTTCAGTCATTTGGATGTAATGAGATGTAGATGGATGGCTTGGCCTTGCATAACTTGTTATCCAGCCAAGATGCATGCACCCCACCAGTTCACCAGGAATTGGTATCTCCCCTGCCCCAACACAATATCATACCCTTCAACATTTCTCCGATGAAAATAGGGACATCCTATTCAATAGTAGTAGTAGTAGTAGTAGTAGTAATACCTCACCCATCTGAATGGGTTGCCCCAGCCACTCTGGGCGGCTTCCAACATATATACAAACAGAATAAAACATTAAATATTTTTTAAAAACCTTCCCTATAAAGGGCTGCCTTCAGATGTCTTCCAAAGGTTGTATAGTTACTTATCTCCTTGGCTCGGGGGTCGCATCACTCCATAATCTCCAACATTTCTCCAATGAAAATAGGGGCGTCCTAAGGAATAGCGGGACGCGGGTGGTGCTGTGATCTAAACTACAGAACCTAGGGCTTGCCGATCAGAAGGTCGGCAGTTCGAATCCCCACAACAGGGTGAGCTCCTGTTGTTCGGTCCCTGCTCCTGCCCACCAAGCAGATCAAAAGCACGTCAAAGTGCAAGTAGATAAATAGGTATCACTCCAGCGGGAAGGTAAACAGGACATTGTGGGATTAGATCAGAAACTGGGATAGCTTCTGTAAATCGGGGACTGTGCCTGGAAAATAGGGACACTTGGAGGGTCTGCAATATTTTGTGGTTCCAGAAAGGCAGCAAACTCAGGCTGCTTTCTATTCCCCAGTGGGCCACCATACACAGCTTACAGGTCACATCCAGTTTTGTGGGTTACAAATCCAACAGGATACATGTGATAAGACTGTATGGACAGCTTCCCACCCTTGCTGCTCTTGACCTAATGCCTGAGGACCTCCTGTCCTGCTAAACAGGATTAGAAAAAGTGTTCCTTTAGTCCAGCAATAATGCCTATACTAAACTCACCAGAATTGGACCCCTTCCTAAACTCAGCAGTGCATCAATGTCTCAATCGCAGCAACAATTGAACGAGAACAACAAGCAAAAGCAACAGGCCTCAAAAATCAGGCTGTTGCGACTTCTATCTTAGCCACAGGCCGAGGTATTATAATAATAATTGATGCAAACATTTGCACATACGTTAAATAGAAGCACTCAGAATTCTGCTCTTGCTCTGCTTGTCTGTACTTTGATGTCGGGAGAATGGAGAAGGGCCTCCCATTCATTGGGGAAGCAACTGTGGCTCAGAGCAAGGCAACAGCGAAAGTCAGACAACAATTCTCATCGGGGGATCCCTGCTGAAGTCATTCCCTGTACAAAGGCTCCCTTCCGTTTTGCCCGATGACGAGTCTAACAGCAAGGCAAAGTGATTACTGTCCGCGCAGCATCAGGCCACTTCTGGTTCCTTTCTTCTTTTGGTGACTAAAGAGGTGAGAGAATGGAGCAGCTAGCAGCTTCCCTTTTAGCCAGCCGCAACATTGTCATATAAAGAGAAGAAGTGGAGGGGACTCAAAGGAAGCGAAGTCTTCCTCTCCATTTTGTGCGCTATTCTATACTTTTGATGTATTTGCAGGGACGCAGCTCTAGCAGTGGAAGCTGGTCCCTTGGGGCAAATGGGTCACACTTTGAGAGCCAGTGTGGTGTAGTGGTTAAGAGCGGTAGTCTCGTAATCTGGGGAACCGGGTTCGCTTCCCCACTCCTCCACATGCAGCTGCTGGGTGACCTTGGGCTAGTCACACTTCTTTGAAGTCTCTCAGCCCCACTCACCTCACAGAGTGTTTGTTGTGGGGGAGGAAGGGAAAGGAGAATGTTAGCCGCTTTGAGACTCTTTCGGGTGGCTTGACAGCTCCTTAATCTCAGTGTCGCCCTTGGGCAACTGAGCAGGGAGGAGAACGGGGACCAAACTAGAATTCGTTGGCTCTGTGTGCCATTGGCTCCGGCTCCAACTACCGTTGGTCTCCTGGCTTTGTGTCCTAACAGTTCCAATGGGCACCAACCACCACTGATATCTTCTGGTCTTAAATGGAGGAGCAGAGCGCCAGCCCTCTCACAGCTGTCCAGAACTGCTTCAGGACAGGTCTTTACGGGGATTCATCCAGTTTGAAGCAGCTTGGTAGGAAACTGGATGAGTGTACCATTCGTATGACCATGGCTGCGGCAAACAAAATGGGGCTCAAAATTCCAACACCCGGTGCTACCTCAGTGCAGCTGTACAGCTCTATTGATGGGCTCCGTTGAAAACAGCTTCTCCATGCAAACCAGGAAGTGACCCCTCCAGACAACGGAACGACTCCTCTTTTCTTATCTCTGCAGCCGCGATCTCCTGGGTGACTCAAACACTGTTAGGCAGCTGAATGCATATGTGTACTCCGTCCGTTTCCTTTCCTGCCTCCTTCCATGTGGCCCCGGGTGCTGGCAACCCACACTATGCCACTAAAGCATGGGATCGGAAGGGCCACACCCAGCCCTGGCCTACCAGGACTGATGGTGGGCTGACTACAATCAGAACAGAAAAGTTCATGATTTTAAAACTAAACATAACTGAGTTGTCAAGCGGTGGAAGGATTCCATTTTAATGCCAGCTTGGCCAAAGAGTTGGTAATGCAAGCACAGCCTAATATCAGCCATAGTGCTTTTAAAATTGACTGTAAAGGTGTTTGAATCAGGCCTGGGAAGGCCCTCACGGCATGTTTATTTCATGATGCTTGTGTATATTTCATTCTGATCTTTAATACTTCTCTTCTACTTCCTCTCAGCAGGTTTTCATCTCCCCTTTGCTTCTTGTATGCTTATTAACACCACCAAGAATATGTTCTAATCCTTTTACACCAGCTGCATCACCCTCTTCCTGCACTTTCGATCCACAGGTCTGCTACTTGGAGAAACCCTCAGGCGTCTAAAAACCTTTGCATGAATCCCACCTGCCCTTGGTAGCGAGCTTGCAAGTTACTCAAGTGATGCAGTTTCCTTTCCCTTCATATTATGCCATTTAAATCCTGAGAAATTATTCCACGGGGATGGGGGGTGCCAGAGCTTTTCTCCACCCTGCTGAATGTGTATGAATGTTCACAACGGGTGCTAGAATGGTGACAAAAAAAGGAGCCATTACTGAATAAGGATGTGAGAATTTGTTTGAATGTGAATGCCAGTGATTCACAACTTCTGCAAAAGGTTTCCTTGAAAGAATGTCTACTTTTATTATAGTCTGTTAGAAACCATGATGCCTTGTAAGGTCTAGGGTCCTTCTTATAGTTAATAATAATAATAATAATAATAATAATAATAATACTATATTACTTATTATTTATACCCTGCCCATCTGGCTGGGTTTCCCCAGCCACTCCGGGCAGCTCCCAACAGAATATTAAAAACACGATGAAACATTAAAAGCTTTCCTAAACAAGGCTGCCTTCAGATGGTTTCTAAAAGTCAGATAGTTGTTTATTTCTTTGACATCTGATGAGAGGGTGTTTCACAGGGTGGGCGTCACCACCGAGAAGGCCCTCTGCCTGGTTCCCTGTAACCTCACTTCTCGCAGTGAGGGAACCGCCAGAAGGCCCTCAGAGCTGGACCTCAGTGTGCAGGCTGAACAATGGGGGTGGAGATGCTCCTTCAGGTATACTGGGCTGAGGCCATTCAGGGCTTTGAAGGTCAGCACCAACACTTTGAATTGTGCTCTGAAACGTACTGGGAGCCAATGTAGGTCTTTCAGAACCAGTTTTATATGGTCTCTGCTGACTGGCAGAAAGAGCCACACACATTTTGGATTCTGTGGGAGGATTCCAGGGAGTCTTATTGGAACAAACTGGGCACATGTAGAATCACAGAATCTTAGACCCACGAGGGTCACCTAGTCCAACCTCCTGCAATGCAGGAATCTTTTTGGCCAATGTGAATCCACAACCCTGAGATGAAGAGTCTCATGCTCTATCAACTGAGCTCTCTGTGAAGACCCTCTAGGATGGCCTAATCCCTTATATCCCTACCCAATCTCTGAGGTATTCAGGAGAGTCCCCCATAGCTCAGATGCACAGCTTGTATCCATCAGGAACCTTGTGTTTAGCATAGTGGGTCCAATTTCGTGGAACTTCCTTCCAGCTGAGGTCAGACAAGCCCCTTGCTCCCACCACAGCCACTGAACTTCCAGCAGCTACTGAAAACTTTCTTTACAAATTCCAGCAGGCATTTTAATTGAAGATTGATTTGCTATATCCCCTGGAAAGCAATGGTGGCCACCAATTTGGATGGCTTTACAACAGGACTGGACATATTTATGGAGAGGGCTCTTGATGGCTACCAGCCACAATGCCTATGTTCTGTTTCCACAGTTGCATGGCGAGTTCCCGCCTCCCACCTGTAGGAATAAAGACACATGACACCTTTATTTTAGGTTAATGGGCTAAAATTGGCCACAACTTTATTGGTTACAGGTAAAGAGCGGTATTGGCTTAGGCATTGGTCCTATCCGACTATCTGGGTTCAGCCTGTTTGCTTGAAGACCGGGAAGGGTTAACACCAGCAGGGGGAGCCCTGCTGATGCACATCAACTAGGAACTCCCCCAGGGTCACCGCTTAGGGGCGTGCTTTAGGCCCTGGCCTCCATAGACTTCGGACAAGGCCACACACACACCCGGAATCCTTTACCGGACTGCCCTTCAATATCTGGGGGAGGTGATGGCGCTCCTCCCCCCCAACCCATCTACATAACAATACCCATACCAATGCCTAACCGCCAAAACCAAAGAAGTTGTGACAATTTGCTACGAGTTAGGCGAAAAACCAAATGGCCGGTGCCAATTCCGCAACACCACCTCCTCCTGAGGTCGGAAGTGGCTTTGGAGGCAGCAGGGCCTCTGAATTTTTGAGGGTTTCCAACAAGAATCTAGTTGGCCAAGTTAAGAGCAGGATGCTGGTCTAGATGGGCCACTGGCTGTTCCAGCAGGTAACTACCAATCAGTGAACTTGACATCAAGACCAGGAAAGATCCTAGAACAGATAATTAAACAGTCTGTCTGTGCGCACTTAGAAAATGCTGTGATTACTAAGAGCCAGCATGCGTTTCTCAAAAACAAGTCATGCCAGAGGATTCCCTTCCCCTTCCCCTTCCCCTTCCCCTTCCCCTTCCCCTTGAGAGCCAGTGTGGTGTAGTGGTTAAGAGCGGTAGTCTCGTAATCTGGGGAACCGGGTTCGTGTCTCCGCTCCTCCACATGCAGCTGCTGGGTGACCTTGGGCTAGTCACACTTCTCTGAAGTCTCTCAGCCCCACTCACCTCACAGAGTGTCTGTTGTGGGGGAGGAAGGGAAAGGAGAATGTTAGCCGCTTTGAGACTCCTTAAAGGGAGTGAAAGGCGGGATATCAAATCCAAACTCTTCTTCTCCCCTTCCCCTTCCCCTTCCCCTTCCCCTTCCCATTCCATTGAGTTACAAGCTTGGTGGATCAAGGGAATGCTGTGGGCATAGTTTAGCTTGATTTATGGAAGTCTCAAATCTTGCTTCCTGGTTTCTCGCAAGGCACCTGGTCTTAATTGATTTCTGTTTTATTTTTTGCATCTTTGTAAACTGCTTAGAGGCTATTGTAGTTACCTGACATATAAACAGATTAAATAAACAAATTTTTAAAAATGGAGTACGTCTCAGTAAGCCTTGATTCAAGTATGGAGCCAATTTCTCTCAGTATTGCACCATATAGCCCACGGTGAACAGCTTATGGCATGAAGATGCCTGAGGTCCCATGCTGTACTGGCCAGCAGCTGCTTTTGACTTGCAGCACTGACACCTCTTAGATGTGTACTGTGAAAAAGCTATTGGACTGTTCTGGCAGCAGAGGTGGGCTGGATCCTTTGCCAGCTCCCAACAAGGGGTCTTGAGGGCTCTGGAGCTCTGGGGTTTCCAGAGCTCAGTGAAAAAGAAAGAAAGGATTATGGGGTTCCTGAGCCAGGTGGCAAAACCAGGTAGCACTGCCCACTTCCCAGTCATAAGGTCATGGATTAGGTCAAAGCAGCATACATAATTTTCCTAACTGTTTTCCTCCTTCCTCCTGAATAGTCACAAGCAGAGAAATCTCAACTGGCCTAAATATTTTGGAAGAAATGGATCAGGCAATATGAGCATTTTATATAAAGCAATCTTTTCAGGACCCCTTTTTCTTTTCTTTTCTTTTTGCTTCTTGAGTTGTTTGTTGCAGCACACAATTATTCTGAGCATGACTGAGAGAAGTAAATAATTTCCCTTTTGATTTTGTAATTTGTTCTTTTACTTATCTAGACTAGCTTCATATTAGTTTTTCTTCTGGCGATTTCCGCGCTCTGCCTCATGTCTTTATGGAATTGTACCCACCAGTGCTTAGATCCTCTTCATCCTTGAATCGCCTCCAGCCAAAACACATTTAAAATATGTATTTATTTTGCTTTGCAGACCCATGGGTGCATCGCGCTTCACCCTCTGGTGTTGAGTACGAACTTTCACTCTGTAATGGCTTTCGCAGATGGAGAGAGTCTGGCAAGTTCTTTTCATAGTTTACACCTCCTGCACCATCCCAGTGCTATTTGCAACACATGACAAATCCAACCAATTTCTCCTGGACTAAATACTATTTCCTCCTGCATCACATAGTACGCTGAACAAATTATTCATGTACATAAGTTGCCCATGAAGTAAGAATAAGGCAGCTATTGAACACAGGCAGGGCATTTCATTCTTAATACTACCTTGGGCAAAATCAATAGGAGTATAGCATCTAGACCAAAGGAAGTAATAGTGCCACTGTATTCTGCTCTGGTCAGACCTCACCTGGAGTACAGTGTCCAGTTCTGGGCACCACAGTTCAAGAAGGACACTGACAAACTGGAACGTGTCCAGAGGAGGGCAACCAAAATGGTCAAAGGCTTGGAAACGATGCCTTATGAGGAACGGCTAAGGGAGCTGGGCATGTTTAGCCTGGAGAAGAGGAGGTTAAGGGGTGATGTGATAGCCATGTTCAAATATATAAAAGGATGTCACATAGAGAAGGGAGAAAGGTTGTTTTCTGCTGCTCCAGAGAAGCGGACACGGAGCAATGGATCCAAACTACAAGAAAGAAGATTCCACCTAAACATTAGGAAGAACTTCCTGACAGTAAGAGCTGTTCGACAGTGGAATTTGCTGCCAAGGAGTGTGGTGGAGTCTCCTTCTTTGGAGGTCTTTAAGCAGAGGCTTGACAACCATATGTCAGGAGTGCTCTGATGGTGTTTCCTGCTTGGCAGGGGGTTGGACTCGATGGCCCTTGTGGTCTCTTCCAACTCTATGATTCTATGAAAATCAGGAACTTTCAAAATGCATTGTTATGCGACACACACAATCTCTAAATGGTTTGAGATTCTAGGGAGTTCCAGGTGCCCTTACCAGTGTCTTCGTTTCCTTTTGGGAAATGAGGAACAGCGGAGACTGTGGTGTCTTTATGACATTTGGTTTATTTATACATCTATACAGCCTGAGTTTAGGATGGAGGGGCTTCCAGCTTTGCCCTCCAAGAGGGCCCTGCTTCTCCTATGGCCACAGTCCTGGATTCAAGCTGTCAGTCCACACTGTGCTCTGACCTCCACTTTCGGCAGCCTGCTGCCACTTGCAAACTGGCCCCTTTCCCCTCCACCAAGCTCACATCAGGCAAACTGTGAACCGAACCATGACTCTGCTTGCTCACAGCTAGAGGAGGTCCGCACCCCTCTGCCACCTGGTACAGAGCCTGTGCTAATGGCACATATCCCTGCCTCTGTTTGCTAAGTGCCTTTTCAAATAATATTTTATTAAGAAAAAATCATTTGTAAGAAGACAGAGTGAGAAAAAAGAAAGAAAAAAAACATGGATGAGAATTAAAAAAGGAAACAATACCTTACCATACATTAATATACAAATATGTCTATCCTTATTAGCCTAATACACATATACTTTTCAGTAACCTAATATATTCCATGTAAACTCATTCCAAATATTGTATTTAGCCAAAGAAAGTCTGAGTCTATAAGCTGTCTGTTCATATGTTGCCAATGTTGTCATGTCATCAAGCCACTGATTAAGGCAATCATGGCCAAACTTGGCTGTTTTGGGACTACAATTCCCATCACCCCCTGACCACTGGTCCTGTTAGCTAGGGGTGATGGGAGTTGTAGTCCAAAAACAGCTGGAGGGCCAAGTTTGGCCACCACTGGATTAAGGGGAATCGTATCTCTATTCTTCAAATTCATCAGTCTTCTTCTTTGACAATGACTCATAGCTGAGTAAGATTGTCTTCTGTGAATATGGTCTTAACAATGTGCCCATAAGTGACTGTGGAGGCCAATTTGGGATCCACACATCCTTCCACAGTGGGGACATAGGTTTCCGGGTGGGAGTTGATCATGGTGAGGATTTGCTAAACAGGCCTCCCTCTTAGCTCATTTCTCCCTTTTGTCCTGGGTTTGTGCTGCTTCAAAGTTCGTGATGCCTTTGGTAGAGGCTGCTCTCCCATTGGAGTGCTTGTAGGCCAGTGTTTCCCAGTTGTCAGTATTTATACCACTTTTTTTTTTTTAGATTTGCCTTGAGAGCGACTTTAAACTTATTTTGTTGTCCACCAGCATTACACTTCCCATTCTTAAATTGGGAATAGAGTAGTTGCTTTGGAAGACGATAGTCAGGCATCCGAACAACATGACTGGTCCAATGAAGTTGATGTTGAAGAATCATCGCTTTGACACTGGTGATCTTTGCTTCTTCCAGTACCCTGGCATTAGTTCGCCTGCCTTCCCTAGTGATGTGTACAATTTTTCAGAGACGCGATTGATGGAACTCTTTTGAGGAGTTGG